>NW_022884606.1:0-55919 GCF_011952205.1 Bombus bifarius
CGCTTCCCTACCTCCCTTCCATTTTTTCATGGCCAATCCTCGTCTTCCTCGCTTCTTCTCCTTTGACCGATACATTGGTCCAACGGCATCACAATACCCTTGATCACGTTTCCAATCTTTCTGATTCCCTCGTTCCTCTCTTTGTCGAGATTGAGCTTTTTTACCAGAGCGTTCAGCATCTGCACTGCCCCTGACAAAGCTTGCGTGAAGCCCTTCATCTCACTCATCGTGATCGTGATTTCTTCTCCCTCCGCCACGCTATTCGGAACGTCGATATTCTTCCTCGCGCTCTCCGCCGTCTCGCTGCCCGCAGGTAGCGGTTTCCCATATCTAGCGCGCGTACTTATTTCTACCGCTCTCCTCGCCAGATATCTCCACCCTTTATCGTTTTTTCCTACAATCGGCGTACTGTGTTCGCTGTCTCCAACACCGAACAATACTTCCCCTTCTTCCGATTCGTCACCGACTTCCACCTTCATTTTTTCACTTATAATCGGGCTACTCTGGAGCCTCTTACTCGGCTTAAATGGACTAAACTCTTCTTCCTCCTCCTTTCCCTCCGGTTTCAGTATCACAGTGATGGTAACATCGCTTAATTTAATATCTGAGGTAGCCTTAGGCTTCTCCCTCTTCCCATCCTTTCTTAGTCCAGTCGCCCCTTCGTCCTCGTCCGAATTACTTCTCCGTCCCGTTGGATTCAACTTAATTTCCCAAGTCGCTTTTCCCGTACGAGGGGGTGCCTCGGGAGCCACCTCCCCCCGCCGTTCTTCCAGTTCGGGTCGAGCCTGGAAAGCCACTCGAAACACTGACGGGGCCTGGGGGCTCCGAAACCCCCTGAGCCGTAATTTTATTCCCTTTTTTAACCTTATCCATCATAAAAACATAAGTCTTGTAGTCCAAAAAACATAGCCGGTCGTCATAAGTTCCAGCCAAATAACCATCCAAATAAAAAGAACAATCATAAGCCCAAAACCTCGCCAGGTCGTCAACAAAGGTAATTTAAACCATTATCAGACATATAATATCAGACGTATAATAATAGTAACCCTATAATAATATAAATATCTATCTACATAATAAATAAATAAATAAATAACCAATAAATGATAACTAAATAAATATAATACATAATATTAAAGCTCCATACATGCCCCATATTGCATACGCAACTCATATTTTACTCTTCCCCAGTTACGTAGCACAATTTAACTTAAGAGTCCGCGAGAAGGAGTTCGAGAAAAGGAGTTCGGCTCGAGTATATGTATTAAAATACAAAATAATACCTAAAATACGAACTCTGGTCGACCCGACTTTATTTATTCATAATAAGAATTACGCCGAGCCGACCATGCATTCATTCATCATATTATCCGACGCCACCCCGCGCCGCCGCGAACCACATGCCATGCGCACCACGCCAGATTAGCGCATGCGCCCTACCGTTACCAGCCACACAATATGGCGCCGATCACCTACCCACGAGCGTGTCTTAACAATATCAACTCCGAAACTCTATATCCGCAGCCCGAAACCCCAACCCTTTTTTTGCGTGAAGAAGAGAAAATGCTATTACGCATACCCAGAGAGACCCGCGCCTCTGGGTTATGTAGGACTCGGCAGGTGATATCGCCGTACCCACTAAAAACCCCTCCTCGTTCCTTTATTTGATTAGGCACGGACAATCCCGGCATAGACGATCAGCATTCATCAGGGTTGTCCTTAACCGCGTCTCCGAATATTTAACGTTGCGTGCTGGTACCGCTCCTCCTGTTCGCTGACCCCATAGCCTTTTTCATTTCTCTTCTGTAATTTATTATCGATTTGCAGAACGCTTTGTGCTTTGTCCTTGGTAACCTGGTGTCCACCAAGTTGTCCACACTTATTCTGGCATCTAGGAAATTCTCCAGTAATATCCTTTTATTCGTCCATTTTGGACATGCGAACAGAACGTGTTCTGCATCGTCGTTCGGATCGTCACAATCCCAGCACCTAGTGTCGACCTCCTTACCGATCCTCTTTCTACAGCTGTTGAACATTCCGTGCCCCGTTAACATTTGCATCGTAAAGTGATCGATGTCTCACCTTTTCTTAGCAAATATGGCCGCATTTCCTATCAACTTCCTAGTGAAGTTGTCCTTGCTGTATTTGCTCCATTCCGCTTGCCACTCCTGTAGGGCTTTCTTACTGATGACGGCAAGTTCTTCTGTCAGTATGATATATCTATCGATCATCTCACCTTCAACAGCCATGCTCATATAAATCTTAGTTCTCTCATAAGATTTTTTTAGCATCTCAACTTTAATATAGATCGACAAATTTCCGGTCAGTACACAAAGCGCCGCATGAGATACAGTGCTGTGAGCTGTAGTTGTGATGTAGAGGGCAGTTCGTTGAGCCTTTTTTATAATCCTCCTATTTTTCTCATATCTTATTGCATCAGCCCACACTGGCGCACCATATGTCACTATGGATTTCCAAACACTGTATAGAGCCTGCGTGCCAAGCCAGGCGGGCCATTGATATTTGGCAGAATTCCTCTGAGTGCTCCTATCCTGATGTCTGCTTTATTGCACACAGTGACAATGGGTTTGTCAAATTTCCTGTACGTGTCAATCGTGACATCTAGATATTTAATAGCTTCCACCGTATTAGTAGCCGAACCACCCTAATCTGGACCAATAACTCTGGGCACCCGCATACCGGTAATGAGTATTATCTCTGTCTTATCTCTAGCCAGCGACAAACCCACATTCGCGCACCAATCGCACACAGTTTTCAGAATCTCGTTCACTTTCCCGCTCGTACATTCATTTTTCTTCACGGCACAAGTGATCGCTAAGTCATCTGCAAACGCACTTGTCTTGGAAAGCACCCTATTGTCCAACCTTTCCAATAGCTGATCGTGCACTATATTCTACAGGAATGGCCCAAGTACCGATATCTGTGATATACCTGCCGCAACCTCGTACTCCACCGTACCAAACTAATTGTTGGCGATTATCCTTCCGTCCGTCAGGTAGTTTTTGACCAATCTAATAATCTTCCATGGCAGCTTCCTCCTGGTCAATTCCTTGATAACGCTGTCCTAGCTAAGGGTGTTAAAAGCATTCTTTATGTCCACCGCAATCATCAAACAGATCACCCTTTTTTTCTTACAGGTGTCTGCGAATTTGATCACCTGAGTAATCGCATCCACCGTACTCCTCCTTTTCCTGAACCCGTATGCTCTCCCATGAAACGGGTCCACTCCCATACATCTTGTCATAATCTCCTTTAGGTATTTCTCCCATATCCTACTCAGGGCTGGGAGTATGCTTATTGGGCGGTATACGTTGGGGAGCTAAGGGTCCTTACCCGGTTTCCTGAGCAATATCACCCTCGCTGTTTTCCAGCATCTCGGGATCCTTCCAGAGTCTGTGATATTGTTAATCACCTTAGTGGTGAGTTCTCTTCTGTTGTTTACCAACAACTTAACTATATCTCCTGGGACCCCATCTATTCCCACAGCCTTCTTTTCATTGATGTTACCAGTGATATACCCCACATCTTCCTCGTCGAGCGTCGTATTGTAGGTGATATCCTCCTTGTCACATTCTTCGACCTCCCTTTGTACCGGTCTGTGTCTAATAATAAATAAACAATTTAAAATCTCTTTGCCCTTGTTAATCGGCATGTCATTCGGAAGCCCTTTCTTGTTGCATCTACTCATGATTGTGAGATACGGTTTTCCCTATGGGTCCCTTTCTAAGATCTCGCAGAATCCGGCCCAAGCTCCCTTTTTGCTACCAGCTATTTCTTTCATCAATTGATTCCTTATCTCCTTACAGGCGCTGATAAGAACATCAATCCCGTTGGCCTCCTTCTTCCTCGCTTTAGTAATTCTTCTTAAAACTTTATGAGCCTGTGCTCTCAATTCTGCGAGCGTCTCGTTCCACCAATAATTCCACCAACCTCCTATTCGCCATACAACTCACCTTCTTTAGCGTATTTTCGCATGTTCCCACCATACACTTCTGTAAAAACTCCGCCTTGTCCGCATCGGCAATCGTACTAAAATTCTCTGCGTTAGTGATCTCGTCAAATTTCGATAAAAATATATCAGGTGCTAGACCCTTCGCCAAGTATTTAAAACATTTCGTTCGATCTCTTACGGTCCTTGTTTTAAAAGAGTGTAATATGTACAAGTGGCCCGATGCTGAGAATGCATTAATTTTCTCGCTCATCGGTAATTACTCCTCCCCAGCAAGTACACTTAGCGTTGAAGTCGCTAGCCACTAACACGTTCTTATTTCTACTTACACCGTCCTTAATTTCCAATGCAAGCATATTAATAAACATCATGTACTCTTGCTTGTTAATGTTAGGATTGCAATAACCGCTACAACAGAGGATATCACCTACACCTATACCCACTATTCCATCCTTCCTATATTGTAGAGTTTCATCCGCTGCTCTACCGTTGAATTGCGTGACCCAGATCGATACCCCCTTCACCCTCGATGCCGATCATCACCCTTAGTATCATTGTACCAGTAAAGTAGCTGCCAGTTAGGTTCGAATACTATCACCACATCCGGTCTTAACTGAATCGCGCTTTGGCACATTAAATCCTGCGCCATCCTACATCTATTCAAATTTATCTGCAGGATTTTCATCTTCTCGCTTGTCTACCTTGTCTTAAAATCGTGCTGTAACTTGGGCACGCTAAGGGCCCCGTCACGTGGTCATTTCTGACGCCAGTTACTTTGCTGCAGATAGCACAGCAAGAAAAATTTGGACACACTGCTATTGTGTGGTCTCTTTCTCCACACTTCCTACAGACCTCCTTTCCAGGACTTATCACTTTACACTTATTAGCAGTATGCCCAAACATGTGGCACCTAAAACACTTAGTCACATTAGGCAACACTATCCGTGGGTATAGTTAGGCCAGTCCTAATCACCACCATTGTTAATATACACCTTAGGCAAGACGACGTCTCATCGTCTCCACATCCACTTCCCCACCGTCCTTGATTTTAAATCCTTTGACTAGAGACTCGACCAGTTCCTCCCTACTCACAAGAGGATCCACTTCCCTAATCTCTATCGACACCTTGCTCTGCAAGGACGTTGCACGCACCTTATCACCTATAAGCTCGTTTAATTTGTTTACAGCAACATTCACCTCGCTGCCGGCCCTCATCTCTATTAAAATTCTCGTTCTTCTTATACCGCAGCTCTCCTTCAAGACGTCTTTCGCCACCATTATCTCCTTGTAGACCTGTAGCAATTATTTACCCTCTTCTACTTTAATAAGAATGGCCTCAGGCTTTTTACGGGATCTCGGCATCGTCGCCCCTCGATCCTCAGTAGGCGGCGGCGGTCTGCGGTCCTCATTATCATTACCCTTCCTCTCCTTGCCTCTCCTTTTCTCTTTCCTGCTTGTTTATACAGTCCAATCACCTCCGGACTTGCAGGCTTCCACATTCCTGGGGTCTATAACGCCCCTCCTCTTTGGACTACATACCTCCGCGTACGAGATATCGCTTCTCCTAACTCTCTTCGTTACCTTCGTTTGCTTAGCCTCCAGCGGAGAAATCGAGCTCAGAGAACACCATTCTTCTACCGTGCCCTTTTCTTCTTTCTATCTCCTCCATTAGAGGGGAGGTTTGCGTGGAGACTTCTACCTCCTCAGGTCTCTCCTCCTTTCTCTTTCCCTTCCGTCCTTTTTTACCTTTTTTTATTGTACATGGAGAAATCCTCATGGACACTCCGCTGTTATAATAATCGCGTAACAGCAGAGTAGTGTCAGACTCCTACCGACTAAAACTCCACGATGACCATCCTACGCGTATGACAAGAATGCTTCAGGAATCTCTTATGAATTAACTTCTGTTGCACCCCCTTCCCGCGTCCTCCTGCTTGAGCCAGTCCTAATAATTCCTGACTATTGAATTTGGCGTTGGGGGAGGGGGGGGGCATTGCCCCTAGCGCTGTCGCTCCTTCTAGTCGTGGTCCGTTGGGACGATGGAGCGCCTCTAGATCGCCTGACTGCCATCCTCCTTCGCAGACACTTGTCGACTTCGCGACAAGGCTGGGCCACGTTACAAGGGAGCTACTCTCCCTCCTTTTAACTCCTCTCACCACAGGGAGCAGGAAGCCACCTACCTACATTGAGGGTGTCAACATCCTTCCTCTCCACCACTTCACGGATATTGTCGCCGAACTCGAGGAGCTTGGCATTCTTCCTTGGGGAGCAAGAAGTTCCCGTCGCACCTTCCGTAACCGTTGTTCTCTTCTTCGCGCTGCCTCTTCCGACTTCAACGTCGCTCTCGTCGCAGCTATGATCCCCGGTCGTATCTACCGATCGAGAGGGGGCCACGGGACCCACCCTCCTCTCGTCGTTTTCACAGTCACTTGATGACCGACGAGTCGACGCTGGTACGCCGCTCGAACCACCGACGGAGCCTGGGGGACTCCGAAACCCCTTGCGCGGTAATTTTCTTCTCCTTGTGAACTTTATCCATAATAATAAAAAATAAAAGTCTCATAGTCCAGAAAAACACAGCCGGTCGTCATAAGTTCCAGCCAAATAACCATCCAAATAAAAAGAACAATCATAAGCTCAAAGACTCGCCAGGTCGTCAACAAAGGCAATTTAAATCGATTTCAGTCATTAACAATCGCTCGACAGTGGTTGACACTCCTCCGCATACTTGCGAAGCACCATCACTACATATATATCAACCATAAATACAGTTAAATAAATAAATACGCAATAAGTAATATACATCCATCAATAAATAACTAATAACTTTGAATAACTTAATAAGTTATAAATAAATTTAAATTAATACTGTAAAATAATAATAACCCGATAATAATATAAATATCTATCTTCATAATAAATAAATGAATAACTAATAAATAATAAATAAATATAATAAATAATATCAAAGCTCAATGCATCCCTCATATCGCTTACGCAACTCACTGTTTTGCAGGTATGTAGCACAATTTAACTTAAAAGTCCGCGAAAAAAGGCGGAGTTCGGCTTGAGCACATGAGCATAAATACAAAATACAAAAATAACTGAAATACGAACTCCGGTCGACCCGATTTTATTTATTCATAATAAGAATTACGCCGTGCCGACCATGCATTCGTTCATCATACTACACATAAGATGGCGACGTCACTCCGCGCCGCCGCGAACCACATCCCATGCGCACCACGCAAGGCTAGCGCATGACCCCTTACATTACCAGCCACACAATATGGCGCCGATTATCTACCCACGTGCGTGTCTTAACGATATCAACGCCGCAACTTTAACGCTAACGTAAAATGCCGCGCCACCGCGCTACAGTTTACCATGCCTCAAATATAAGTTCATAATTATGTATGATATTTCGCAAAAAATTAATACTCTCTTTACAGAGAAAATACGTGAAATATGTGAAATATGTGTGTGTATATATTATGTGTGTGAATTAATTAATTAATTAATATAATACTCAATTACTCGATCACGTATAACTACCATCGCTTATTCATTGCTCATTAAGTTCGTGATCAACAATTCACCGTTCTAATCGCATATCAATAATCCTATTCTATACCTGACTATCCGAAACCCGATAAAATGGTGCCGGCGGAATCAAACGTGTCATACCCTCATCGTAACCTAACCCCAACCTTTTTTTTCCGCGCGAGGAGGGGGAAATGCTCTTACGCATACCAAGTGACCCGCGTCACCGGGTTATGTGGGATTGAGCCAAGTGTCATTGCCATACCCACTCCCCTCATTCTCCCTGTACTACCGTACTCGAGGTACCAACTCGGAACAATCATTCGACATTACTTCGGGTTGGCCTGTACACACGTACCCAATCTCCATTTATCTGCTCTTCTCCAGTCTAATTGCTTCTTCTTCTCCACCTCCCTCTCTTTACTTAGCCAGCATTTCATTACTTTTGTACAAAAAGCATAAAATTTGTTTCACAGTCGTTCATCCGCAGCCATCTTCTCTAACGGCCAGTTCTCCAGTTTAAATTCTCCGCCTAGCAACTCAGTTCTTTCCACTGTCCATCTGGGGCACCAGAAAAGCACATGTTCAGCGTCGTCCAGCACAGCTCCACAATCCGAACAACTGGTATGCGCCTCTTTGCCGATCCTATGACAGTTAAAGATGCCGTGTCCCGTAAGGATCTGCATTACATGATAGTTGGTCTTCCTCTTTTTGTTGTAGAAGATCAGTGGATCTTCTATCAGTCTCCTAGTCCAGTTGCAGGAATTGTGGAACGCCCAATCCAACCTCCACTTGTTTTCTGCCTCTTCTTCCGGGTTCTCGTTGAACCGCCTCCTCACGCCATACTGCTTCTACCACAGCCATGCCTTAACCTGGATCGGCATGTTGCCCGTGACCACGCACCAAGCTCCGTGCGACACCGTGCGGTAGACAGTAAACGTGCGGATCAACGCCGTTCTTTGTGCCCCTTTCACCACTCTTCTGTTTTTCTCCCTTCCTAGGGAGGAAGCCCATATCGGCGTGCCATACAGGGCCACCGATTTCCAGATGCCGTAAGATAATCTTCTCACGGCATCCGTCGGTCCATTCGCATTAGGCAGTAGACTCCGTATGGCGCCTAAGAATCTCTCCGCTTTGTCACACGCCTGTTCAAGGTGGGGAGAGTACCCCCTAGCGTCGTCCAACAGTGCACCTAAGTACTTTACCGAACGGTTAATGGAGATCTCCTCCCCCCATCGCCCTCGTCAAATATAAAGCTTGTCGGAATCGTCTTCCTCGTCAACAATATAACCTCCGTCTTCTCGCGCGCTGAGTGAAGCCCAGCGTCTCTACATCATCTGGTGGCCATGCCGATGACCGCCCGGATACTTTCTTCAATATCCTGGGACCTCCTGACCTTGAGCAAAACCGCCAGATCGTCGGCGAACGCCACTGCTACCATATCCTTAACCCGGTCCAGCGTCTTCAGGAGCACGCCATACACAAGGTTCCACAGCAGCGGTCCTAAAACCGACCCCTGCGGAACCCCCGTGTACACGTTCCTCCTTACAACGCCGTCCCGATAGTGTACGACAATCTTCCTCTCGTCCAGGTAATCCCAAATCAGCTCCTGCAGTCTTCCTGGTAGCTGCCTTCTTCTAATTTCTCTTCTTATCTTCCTGCAGCTCAGGGTACTGAAGGCGTCCTTCACGTTCATGGCGACCAGAACACACACCAGACACTTCCTTCTACATTTCTCGGCAACCGCGACCGTCCTGTCAAGGGCTTCCAGAGTTCCTCTCCTTCTCCTGAAGCCGTATTTGATCCCTGTGGAAGGGATCCCTACCGATGCTCCTCTCAATAAGCATCTTAAGTGTGTGCTCCCAAACTTTGCTCACCGCCGGCAGTATGCTGATCGGTCTATACGACGATGAAATCAGCGGGTCTCTGGCTGGCTTGAGTATAAGGACAACCCTAGCCACCTTCCATACCGCCGGTATTCTTCCTGTATTATTTATTTCGTTGAGCACATCGTCCGTTGTTCCGCGACTATCCTTATAATCTCTCCTGGAATCCCCTCCACGCCAACTGCTTTCCTGGGTTCACACTTCCCGACGTCTATCTTCAGATCTTCTTCGCAGATATCCAAGTCCACTTCTCCGTTGGCTGTCCCAGGTGGGATCTGTAATTCTTGGCACATCTCCGGCCGCGGTTCCTGTCTGGTGACGAAGAGGTCTTCCAGGATCCCCGCCACCCTGTCCCTCCCAAGGGGCTCAGCTGGTGTCGTCCGCATCAGGTTTGCTCTCACTACTCGATACGGTCTACCCTACGGGTTCTGGTCCAGGGTAGCACAAAACCCCTTCCAACACCACTCTTTACTGCGTTCGATCGCCCTCTTTAGCCGCCTTCCCGCCTCCTTAAAAGCAGCTACCAGATCTTCGGCGTCTTCTCTTCGGGCAACCAACGCCCTTTGCGCTCTTTTTCTGTTCCTTAGGGTATTACTTCTCAGTACCCCGAGCTTCCTATTCCACCAATAATTGGTATTCCTTCTTCCGCGCGACGGATACTTCTTCAAACCCTCGGCACACGTACGTTCTAGGTTCCTCTGCAGCCGGTCGCCGCATGCCGTCTCGTCAATATTCAATAAACTAAAATTATTATTATTATTTCTCTAAATATCTATCCACGTCAATATCTTTCGTCGCATATTTAAAATTCCCCCTACCACCCGCTTGACATTATTTACAAAGACGTGTAACAAATAATAATGGTCAGAGGCTGAGTACCAATCTAACATCGTACTCTTCCTCCAACTCAGCCTCATTCGTCGATTAACGCTTAAAATATCCAGGAAATTAGTCCTTCCATTTCTCATGAAGGAATAATTTCCCATCGTCTTCTTCGGAATCAGCTCGTTTTTCGTTACTACCCCTCGTAGGTATGTTCCCCTTGGCTCCGTCTTCTTGCTTCCCCATGCCAATGATTTGGCGTTGAAGTCCCAAGCCACTATCAACGCCGGAGCTCCTTTCCTACCGTTCTTCAATACTTCTTCGAGCTCCCTTACATAGGCATCAAAGTCGTGCCTATTCATGTCAGGGGAACAGTACCCACCGGCGCAATATACATTCTCGACCCTGATTCCCACTATCCCTGACTTGCTTATCAGGGTCTCGCTCACCGCATGCCTACCATTAAACAGGGTGACCCATATGGATGCATCCCCACCCTCATCATTGAACCAGCAAGGCATCTGCCTATAAGGCTCGAAGATGACCACCATGTTCACCCTGTCTTCACACGCATACTGCATCATCAGGTCTTGCGCTAACTTACACCTATTGAGATTAATCTGTAGGACTCTTATTTGTGTCCCCGTCTATACTCTCTAAAATCTTGGGCTCTTTATCGCAATGTTTCATTGCGTGGTCTGCGCTATCACACCTCCTACACAGTTCCTTGCCAGGGCATACTACGGCACACCTCGCCGCCATATGCCCCAGTATGTGGCACCTATGGCACCGCTGGACGTCTACTAATAATCTTGCCGATGCAATCGTCAATACCGTCTTTAACTTTCTATCCCTTTCCTCACGTGGCACTCCGTTAGCCGGAAGTACCACCACCGCCACCTGGGTGCCCCATGGTGCCATCTCCAATGACTTCACCTCAATGTCATCATTTGAATTTATTCCCCACTGCCTTTGGATGTCTTCTACCAGTTCCTCCTTGCTGGTGAGGGGGTCAATATTCCTCACCTATAAGGTAGCCCTCTTCACAAGAGAGGACACTTCCGTTTTGTCGCTCAAGGTGGCTCTCAACTTTACCGCCGCTTCGTTTACAGCCACCATCCTATCGAATTCGATTAGGATGTGATCCGCCCTCGTTCTTCTCACCCCACTGGCACCTTCTAAGGTACTCCTTGCCGCCATTAATTTTCTATATACCTCTTGTCACTCATAGCCTTCCTCCACTTTGACTAGTATGGCCTCCTTTCTTCTCCTGCCCCTCGGCGCACCCTTCTCGCCAATCCTCGCCTCCCGGTTAATGCCCGGACGCAGTCCAGCAATAACCTGTTCCAGAGCTCTCCTCTCCCTTTTCCTTCTCTCCACCATCGTCCAACCTTCCGAGTCATCACTGTACTCCTTCTCTATCGCCTTCTTCCTACTATCCTTACCGCATGTCTCTGCGTAGGTAGCCTCCCCTTTCCTAGGCCTCTTTAACTCCTCCGCTCTCGTCATTTCGGCCGGCGATACCACCTTCCTCCTCGGGTATCGCCCTCTGGTCATCGGCAACTCCTGCATAACTTCCGTCCTAACGTTCATTCTTAGGCTTCATCACTAGGCTCCATCCTCCTCTTTCTCCTTCTTGTCTTCTGCTCGCTGCATTGCTCCAAGGACGATAGGATTCCATTGATTAGATTTCCTATCTCTCTTATTCCCTCGTCCTTATCCTTGTCCAATTTAAACTTTCGGACCAGTACGTTCAACATTTGTACCACCCCTGCAAGGGCTTGCATGAACCCTCTCAGTTCCGCCCTTGAAATCATGGCGCCATCGTCATCGACGTCACTCGTCTGGGTATCGTCCCTGGCGCTATCCTCCGCTTCGCTAACCATCGCCGCTTTTCCCTGTTTAGTCCTGGCATTTCTTTCCGCTACTCTCCTGGCAAATTTGTTAGCCAGAGTGACCGCTCCTCTATCTGCCACAGGCGTGCTATGGTCACTATCCCTAATTCCGAAGGAGCCCTCAATTTCCTCGGTCACTTCCATTTCAGCCCTACTACCAGTCACGGGGCTTCTCTGTAGTCTTCTGCTAGGTTTAAAGAGGTTAAAATCTTCTCCTTCCTCGCCCCCTTTATTCCTCGGTATAACTGAGATTGTTACATTCTCACTCAGTTTTATATCCGAGACCATTCTCGCTTTCTCTCCAACCGCTACCATTTTCTTCCCTTTGTTTGCCGTCGCTTTCTCACCATTTGCTCGGGCTACGAAGGGTATGTCGCTATGTCGCTACAAGATTAACATCACCGTGGGAAACGAGTAATGCAAGATATTCACGCGTAGCGGTAATTAAGCATAAGTGGTTATCATTAATAGTCAATGATCAATAATCACTGAAATAGGAATACACACGTCGCACTTCCTGCGAACGCTTCCCTATCCGCCGTAGAAATTGCAAGTTTGGGCGTGTGTGCGAGTAAGAATTGTATTAAATTATTGCTGGAACTAATATGACACTCGCGATGGCACGACACTTTATGAAGACTCATACGCTGGCGCGGAGCGATGCGCATGTGAGGTGGTTCGTTGCGTCGATAGTGGTGTCGCCACCTTACGGGCATCGCTCGAGAGAATGTTTGGTCGGCTCGACGTAAGTTCCTAGTGTGAAGGAATAAAGTCGGGTCGAGCAAAGTTCTATTCTTACATTATTTTATTTTACTCGAGCCGAACTCTCTTTGCCAATAAATAAATGATGGTGCGCTCCGTAACTTGTAGGTTTTATATGAGTTTTTGTTCACGACTCGGCAAGTTTTTTGGTTTTCGATCAGGATTTATGACGACATATGTCTATGCCCACAGACTAAGAATAATATGGATAAGTCTATAGAGGATAAACAGATTATGGCGTAGGGTGTTTCGGAGTCCCCAGTTCCCGTCGGGATCTCGAGTGGCTTTCCAGGTTCGAACCGACGGTCATAGAGCTACTGGAAGAACAGCGGGGGGGGGGGGGGTAGATCCCCAGGCACCTCCTCGACCGGCAAGAGCGACTGAGGAGAAAGCGATGTCAATCAAAGAGATGAAGAAGGGAGCGGCTGGAGATAAAGCGAGAGTTGTCTCGGATATGAAAATGAGCGAGAGTGTGACAATCTCAGTCATACCGAGGAATAAAGGGGGCGAAGACAGAAAGGAATTCAGCCCCTTTAAACCTAGCAGAAGACTACAGAGGTATATTTTATATTATATATGTCGGAGATGAAAGAACACCGGAGCCTTTAGAATTTTGGATAATCTCGCGAAATTATAACCTAGAGTCTACGATAGCTGTAATTAAACAATTGTAGTTATTCAATCCGATCGTAACTGTTCGAGAGTTGTGATAATGAGCTTGGGCTCGAGGCGACAGCCAATCGCCGAACGTAGCCGCGGTCACGGGATGAACGCCTTGTCTAACAAAGGCATGGAATAATTTTATAGCTCTCCTTAAAAGGGAAATAGTTGTAACACTCGACAGTAAATATTCCAACGGTCTCTGTCCCGTAGCTCGCCACACGCAGACCCTATTCTTCGAGTAAGATGATCGCCAGATGTTGCTGCGTCTCCGCAGTACATGTTCAGCTAGCCCGAGGGCCCGTTATAAATCTCAAGCGAGGAGTAGCGCCTTACGGTTCGTGAGTGTTACACGCTTGAGTTAGTGTATCGCGCAAGTAGATCTATCGTCCCGTTGGCCGCGGATTCGTTATTGAACCTAAGACCGATATCACTGGTATCGCGAGTGTCCAACCGCCACGGTTGATTGTCGAGCCTGTACTATTCATACTCGTGTTAGCAAACCGTCCCTTTGTTGTACCGCGACGATGGCCGGTTCCAATGAAGATTCATCAAACGCCCACAACCCTATGGACGTCATCTCTCCGACATATATAATTATCACATAGTATGTTTCTATAGTTAATGTGAAATATATATGTCGAATGTTTGATCTTTACTATGAATTCACCAATTTATTAATGACAGCGTTATACATTATAAAAGTAATAGATAGATTATAAGAGTGAAGGAATATACTCGAAGATATAAGGAGAAAGATACAGTTTAAAAAAGAAAAAAGCATGCAAATTCCCATGAGTTCTCAAGCTAACAAATCATGATCCTTTACGAATCAAACTTGCAGCCTAATTTGTTAGAGACAGTGTAAATAATTTCGGTTTAAGCCTATTCTTGCCTTGTCCGAGAGCACGAAGCTGTGACATTCTCCGACGTTCTCTGACGTATAATCGCGAAGAGTGTGTCGTAAGTGCTTGGTGGGACGGTTTGCGCTAGAGTTTGTCGAGTTTGCTTAAAAGTGGTGGAAAAGATTCATCCTCCATATATACGAACCCACTCTTTCGTATATATCTTTTTTCATTAGTTTCATTGTATTTTCCTTTTTACTTAGAATTGTAATCATTCAATCAGCTATTAAATAAGTTTCGTGTTGTGGTTTAGTTTAAGTGTCAAATAGACTCTTTTCTAAATTATGTGCTATATGATTAATTAATGTGTCAGTTTCCTCCCCATAACAGGATTCCATACGTGTAGTGTTCAACGTTGTATGCGGGTTATGAAGGATAAATTTCGTTCCGTATCGTTAGAAATGACATATGAACATGAACAACATGAAAGATATTAACCGATAAAGTTTATAACACGATCGTAAAGAATCGATCTTGGAATTTTTATTTCCTCAAACTCGATAGCCGAAGAGTAATATAGAAATATACAAGCGTACAAGTTCCCCGAGTTTCTAACCTGAAAGGAATTCCGCGGCCTTTTGGAAAACCTACGATCTCGTGTCGATCCAGGTATCACTGCACTCTTCAAGAGAAGGCGCGTCGAGGACGCGTGCAAAAGTGACCCTCAGGATGTCGTTGATTGGAGGGTTAATTTTGATGGCAACTAATCGGTGTGCATCATGATCATATAAAGAGAATTGGGACATTCCAAAACAGACAATCGAGAAACTTTCTTGAGATTCTTCAAATTCTTCAGAACCTTCTTCAACCGAATCACATCAATCCTACAATGACACACCGTCCAACGTAAATCAGTTATTAAAATTAAATAGGTAGTTCGTTAACTCCGTCTCTCATCCAAAATATCATCCCTATCTCTATCCAAAATATTTTTAACGTGAGACGTCGTATCGATATAGACCGCAACGAAGATTTTCGTTGACCAAGTCATAATGGCCGTAAATCGTTTCGTCGCGATTGCGTTAAAACAGGCAGTTAACGATCATAAGATTAACGAGGCAGTATTCAAACAGACTGGTAAGCAAATATTTTCATTCAAAGATTCATAGATATGAGTACCCGGTGCATCATTTTCCTATACTCTTCCGGTATGAATTTACTTCATCTACTCATGTACGATTCAGCAAATTTGTATCCAGTAATCGGCGATCGAAAGTGGGATTCCCTTAATTAGGCCAGAAATACACTATTTCATAAAAAAATCTAAATAACTGTCTAATACTCTATAAATATATAAAAATCTAATACTCGTTGAGAATCACAAGATTCCGTTGCACAATCATTCTCCCTGCCATTGTGCAATCTTTCCAGACCAATTTCAATACAAACTAGCACTTACTGCTGTACAAAGTATATTTTCGACCGGTAAGTAATATCAGAGAGAAAAATCACAATGTTCAAGCTTATCGTCCTGATTGATTCCGTACTGGTACTACACCATGCTATTGAGTACTCAGTTCAATTAAAATTAGCATACACAAGAATCTGTAAGATTAGGGATCTTGCCCTGTTTGGTTGTAATTTAGCATATATAATAACTTATGTATTTAAGCTTAAAGTTAGGGATCTGCAATGGTTGGTTGCACACTAGCATAGACAAGTATCTATTGAGTTCCTCGCTACAAGAACTTATTTAATTGGACAATTCTACGCAACAGTTCATGTCTACTTTTCTGTGCGAGGTAGGCAAGTATGAGAATGACAAAATTGCACAAGAGTGAAACTAATTGTAAGAGAAATTAACCGTGCCTCAACAAGAGGAGTTAACCGTTTATTATATCTTTTTTTTCCTCTTTTTATTATCTAGGAGATCCCGGGGCACTCCTCTTAAGCGTGCGGTTTTAGTCGGTAAGAGTCCGACACTACCCCGCTGCTACAACAGAGGACAGTGACGGGGTGACCATGAGGATCTCCCCACGTAAAAAAATTATATCGGATTCGGTGCTATTTTGGTGTTACTACAAAACTGTAAGATACATGTTGGCAAAAGTTTCATAAGTTTTTCGCAAATCATTTGATTATTTGATTCATTTTAATCATTTTAGAACAATAATATCTTAACTAAACAGGACAGTGTAACAAATATATCTCTAGTAACAGTATATATCTATAGTAACAAATGTATCTCTAGAAACCATTTATTACACATATATTGTTCATATACATTTTATTCTTAAGATTGCATCGGTTTATACAGGGTATAGCCGAAGAACATGCATATACGATACAAGTGGACGTAAGGCGATTCCTTATGAAAAACTAAGAAGGAAATATAACATAAAATCTCCGTATCACACTTCCTTTTTTGCGAAAATCGAGTTGGAAAATTTATTAAGTGTATTTGAACATTGCTAATTTCAAACTAGGTAGAAGTAAATAATCAGATTATTCTACATGTGAAAATAAGTCGGAAATGTAAAATAAAATTTATTCAGAAGACGGTTTGTTTCCGAGGAAAATAAATTTGCAAATCTATTGCATGTGTACACTAAGACAATTCTTAATTAAACGCGTTCAACTTCTATTTTCTTGAAAATTAAGCGTAGAAATTAATTGGCAAGTTTTATATCACACTTTTCATTTACTTTCGCATGCAGAATAACCTTCTTCTGACTGTTTATTGCACTCGGTAATTAGCCAAATTCAAGTACACTCGACAAATATTCGAACTCGTTTTTCTTGAAAACTAAATCTCGCACGTGACAATTTTATTTTGTTTTCTACTAGATTCTTCCACAAGGAATTACCTCCGTATGATAGAATTACAATATTGTTTTCACAAACGAAATGGGTTAAAAGATAGACTTATTATGAAAATGTTTATTTACATTTATTACAGTTAATGAAATTATAAGAATCTTAAAAAGTGCTAATATAGTGATCACGATTAGTTATATCCGAGGTCATCGTTGATACAATCGCACAAAATCACTCAAAATACCAATATTGTCTAAGAAAGGTAATACACACGGCTTCCGGAATGCGCGGCTCATTCTATTACTATTGCTTCCTACATTCTAATTTCTCTAATTCACTCTGTTGCACTGAAGCTTCGCCAAAGATTTCTTTCACCTTGCGCTTACGTTCTTCATCGCTCTTATTCTGTTGTTATATTTGTAGTTTAGTTAAGGAAGTTCTGTTTCTTGGTATTTCACGCATAGCACCTTTTATTTCTTTTTCATTCTTGTGCAACAATATTTGTAAAGAACATACGAAACTTAATAACATTTCTGAATTTATAAAGCGGCGTCGTTTGAAATTACAAATTCGATTTTTACATACACTGCTTCAATTCGCGGCTTGTATAGTCTTAATGGTTTTGGTTTCTTCTTTTCAACCAGAAGGTATTCTAATTTTTTGATCTTGAGATCTTTCAAATCTTTTCGTAATCGCGTAATGTGTTTCTTCACGTTTGAATCGCTCGAGTGGGCAGGAATGGTGGTGACGGGTATGTACATCTTGCCCAACAGCTGGCGGGCTGCATTCGAGCAATTCTTAGGCGGGGGAGCCTATTGCGTAAGCCGATTCCTTCCCTACCAGGTGCTCGTCCTGGGGGATTTCAATGCTCACTCCAGGGAATGGGGGAAGCCCAGGACAAATGCATGCGGGCTGGCGCTGTCATAGTGGGCTATGGAACTCGGGCTCCTGTTGGTGAACAGGGGCTCCACAAGGTGAACAACCTCCAACGCGTTTACACGGGTCGCAGGCTGGAAAGTGGCAGAGGAGGTTGAGTCACTCTCGGACCACCTGTATATATTTGTCGGAGATGAAAGGAAAGCCGGAGCCTTTCCTTGGAAATTTTGGGAACATCCTCTAGTACTCTAGCCTAGATTTTATCATAGCTGTAATTGTTCGAGATTTGTGATAGCGAGATTGGGTTCGAGGTGACGTGACAACTGGTCGCCGAACGTAGTTACGGTCACGAGATGGACGTTTTGGTTAACGGAGGTCTGGAGTGGTTGTATGGTTTTTCCGAGAAATGTGGTTGTCGCGGTATGCGGCCTCGGGAGCGGGCCTAGCCACATGTGATTTTGCCTCGGAGGTGCCAATATAATGGGATATACCTTGTATTAATAATCAAACTCCAGGCAGGAACTGCCTAGCAACGGCGTTTGGAACTTTCTCAATGCTTCCAAACGAGTATAGAGAACAAATGTAATCGTAATCGTACTTTAACCTAGATTCTACCATAGCCGTAATTAAGCAATTGTCGTCATTCAATCTGATTGTATTTATTCGAGATTTGTGATAATGAGCTTGAGCTCCAAGCGACAACCAGTCGCCGAACGTAGCCGCGGTCAAGGGATGAACGTTTTGTCTAACAAAGATCTGGAGTTATTACTCCACATGGAGCTATATTATTATAGCTCTCTTTAAAAATAAATAGTTGTAGCGGCAGTCAACAGTAAACATTCCAACAGTTTCCGTCGCGTGGTTCACCATAAGCAGACCCTCTTCATCTCCACAGTACATGTTCAGCTAGCCTAAAGACCCGTTATAAATCTTAAGATTGAGTTAACTAAAGTTCTTCAAACAGACAAACAGTCTTTGTCCCAACTATGGAGAAAGATAGAGGAAATCTATGTTCCTCACGAACGACGTTTCCCGCTAGCAACTTTCTCTTAAGCGGCTAGCATCCTTCTCTAACCACCAACATGGAAATGGGCCAATTAACAGCAACGTCGATTTCCCGCACTTTCCGAACGAAGGCATCTCTCCACGAATCCGATGATCTCGTGTCCTTAGACACACTCCATCATAGTTTTCCTCCGCAGCATCATCGCGACGGAAAGTTATTCTCTCGTGAGGTCACATTAGCGAGTTACATAGCGTCTTTATGCTCGGTGAATATTCTACGTTTTAACAAAGAGTTAGTTTAGTAATACTTGTACCGTAGACAAGCAATTTGAGTAGAATTTGGACTTTGAAAAAAAGGGAATTTTGCTATCCCGTTGACCGCGGGCTTCGTTATTGAACCTAGGATCATTGTCATTGGCTTCTCGAGTATCTAATTACCACGGTTACTTGTCAAATGCTGTAATAATCCTATTTGCACTAGTAAATATTGCATAACAATAATGTCTAATCCAAATGAAGATTCGTTTCACGCCCCTAACCCTAGTCATAATGTGAACCCGACATATATATAACATTTATTGCCCGAGAAAATACATTTTACACATGTATATTCTCAATAAAGAAAGAATTTCAGTTGGAATGTGGTTTTAGCAAAAGTACCGTTAGGCGACGGTATGACGTAGCCATACAATATTTTGTGTCGGATATATATTTTTAACATTTCAGTTAATGATTGAATTTAAGTTGCTACAAAAGTGGTACTTTCTACAATATTGTTTTTCCTTTCTTCAGGAGAAGAGTGCGAGAACGAGTGTACTCAATGTGATATGAGCGTTGGCTGAAATAATTGGTTTTGTTATTCGATATTACTATACAAAAAATATCTAAAACCTATAAATGGTATATGATAAATATGTATTGAGTATGATCTCAGACACTTACATTTGAACCAATTTGGCTTTTCTGTTTAAATCAAATCGGGCAACCGTACATCAGGATCAGCTTTATGAGAAGTTTGCAGCAGAATATTTTTACTTTATTATTTGGTTGTTTGCAGTAAATTCGTGTGTTTGTTCGATTTGAAATCCGAATGTATATCAAATAGCGTACGACTTTTTTGTAAGAAATGGATATGTTGCTATTGTATCGTAGATGTCGTGTAGGCGAAATTTTTTTCTTGCATCTGATATTTTGGAAATGTACGGCCCGAGTGGAATTGTTTTGAATTTGCTTATATTAATTTGTGATTTCCAAATTATTTTTATTACGTGGTGTGGAAAGCTCTCTTTTTCGAGCTAAAGGAAAGAAATCCAGCCAGAATGTGTTGAATGCCCTCTCTAAATCTTTGAATGCAGCTTCGACCCAATCACTCGCGTCTCTTGCCCAAAAGATATATCATGAATTTTGTAATTGCATGTATCGTTGAATGTTTAAAGTTGAAGTCAAATTGGGTTAGCGGAATTAGGTTATTTTCAAGGTATATAGTGTTATTTATCATAGATTCGGATACTTTATTAATGTTGGGTAAGAGTCTAATTGATCGCTACAGCTGGCAAGATCACTGTTGCTTTTCCTTCTTTTTTTAACGCTACTGCCTTTCTTGTTTTCCAGAATGGAGAAATAGTTGGCGTTTAGGCAATTCTTAAATCTTATGCTGCAGGAGCAGATGTGTAAAAAATGTATAAATATGGTAGGTAGGTTCTTTTAAATCTATCCTACCAAATTCGATAATTTTTTTATTGTTCATTTTTGAAGGTTAGATCTAACTTATTTTAATTTGTGGAAATTGTATTCTTATGTGGCTATTTTGTATGTGAACTGTTTGAATGCGTACTCTTAGTATTAGACGATTAGTTTAGGACTTCCCAAATTAGCCTTTCTAGGCTCTTTATTTGGAGATACTCACGAGGTTTCGTCTATGTAACGCGGAGCGTGCCCATGCGGCTCAGCAGTCACGTACCCCCAAGCAGACCCTGACCGTTTTACCCATCCGGTATATGCTGAATATTTCAGTTAGAATTCAGGCGTCTTTGCCAATATCCTAAGCTTTCTCCTTATACTTTATAGCCATCCAGACAATAAATGTTATTTACCTATGTTAGTATGTTTAGTTTCTCATGGTTATCTATAATGATTATCTTACTGTCTTCGTCGAATTGTGTGACAGTACATGTCGGCTTTCATGAGTTCCTATTTGTATCCGTTCTGGTTGTGTCAGAGTATATCACTTATGTTGTGGTTTTTTGGGCGGAAGACGCAGTTAATCGATGGTGAACGTTCTTTGGGTTTTTATTTGGATATGTTTTTAATTCTATTTTTCCAGTAGTTTCTTATGGAGTTATGGAAGGCTTTTATAATTTCGTATTCACTCTCTTTGTTTTTCTGATATTCTGCTGTTCTTTTTTTTTCAGCAACGCTAGTAATTTTTCACCGTTGCGTTTGATCTTTTATTTTAATGTACTAATTCCTTGTAGGATGATTGGTTCCCCGTGTTACTATCCTTTTTTCTTCTTTTTATCGTTTGTGCTTGTAGCCATGATTTCTATAGGTAATCCGGGTACGGAATTTGATCTTTTCATGTTTTCGCTTGGTTTCAAGAGTATTTTCATGCACTGTATTACTTTCACTTCGTTTAATTCTTCTGTTATCCGTTTAGTCATTGGTGTTAATCCTAAATGAGAAAACATTTGCGTTATAAAAACTAGGACTTTATTTGAATATAACAGAATTTTTTGTCAAAATCCAGGAAAACGTACTTACTATTGCTACGTTTATGACTTCTTTCATATTCTTGCACGGTGTGGTATTTTTCGAAGCAATTGCGTGTATGCAGGGCCGACTTAACCAAACGAGTGGCATAATAGTACATCGATTCTCTTCTTCTACCTTTGATTTTCCGATTGCAACATACCACACAATCTTTACTTCCATCTGTGTCATCTCGCCGAATAACATGTAAAAGGCCGTTTAGTCTTTCTGCTGTTCCAGAAGTTGATGAAGTATTCTTGGGGTCGGCGTCACGAAAATGCCCAATTAATTAACCCATCAAATGACGTACGAATTGCAAATGCTTTATTTTGTTTTTATTCTTTTTCTCCAGGTTTGCGTTATATAATAAGTAAGAATTTATTGTTGATATTTCCAATCCGCAAAAAAATAATTTTCGCCACCACTTTTGGGACCTTCGTATAAAACAGTATGTAGCTGTATACTGGTCTGCTTTGTCGACACCGCCCATATATTTGTGGCGGCACTCGACGACGGAACTCTTTCCGACCGCTTCGCGACACAAAGCGCTATACCATGAAAGTGTAAGGCCGACATGCCTAATATACCATTGATATCCCTACGGTCCTTCCGTCGAATATTTGGAAGAAGACGTACGTGGCAACGGTCGCGAACGCCTAACGAACGCGTGCATAGTACGGATATCGAGGGGCAAGAAAAGAAAAGAATCTGTCCAATGATTCATTAGGTTTTAAACAGCGAAGTGCGAAGGGTCCAGTGCAACAGCGAAGCAAATGTCACGACCGGCATACTTCAAATCCGACGGACTGACGATAGAGATAAGGATGTGGCGGCACTCGGCGACAATGTATATCGCTGAAGTGCCTAATGAACCATCAACATCCCAACGGTCCTTCCACCGAAGGTTCTAGAAGAAAGAGCACGTGGCCACGATCGCGGACGCCTAGCAAATGCATGGACGGTGGGGATGTTGAGGGATGACAAAAGAAAGTAATCGGATCCGATCGAAAGTAAAATCATAAGAGTCAGTCTTAGAAAGTCACGCCTAGAGTTCGGAAGTAGATTGTAATGTGTATTGATGTTAGAAAAAAAATAAAGTATTCTTTTTTTATTTTTTTACCTCAAATTCCTTTTTTATTTTGTTATTTTACGTGACATTTTGGCGATCCTGCCAGGATAGTGAAAAGTGTTTGTTCGGAAACCAAAACACATTCATCATCTACGGAAGATCGAATTATTTGGGACTTCGGTCATCCGCAACAACAAAGTAACTATCACGAACCAAGTGAAGTAACAATAAAAGGTAAACTGAATTCCTTTGTACGTTACCGCGAAAGAAAATTTAGCTTCAGTAGCCAAGACTCGTCTTCGTCTGAAAATTATAAATCAGCGCAATACTGTCTAAGGCAAACGGATCTCAAACTTCTACCTCAACTGACCCAATGTTGCGAGCAATATGGGACAGTATTCAAAAACAGAACGAGAACATTGCCTTTTTACGAGAGGAAATGTTACGTTTGTCTATGCAAAATGATGAAGAGAACAGACACAGGGCAGCAGAAATCGAGAATCTCGGGAAAACCGTCGCAGCTCTACGGACTGGGTTCGGATCCGCTGCGACCGATGAATTTGCTTCCATTATCACCAAAGACAATGAAAGTGCGTCGACAGCAATCAATCGCACCGTGAATATGGCAAAAGCACGCAAACTGTCAGGGTTAGCAGCTCCAGACACCCCACCTGTCTACCTCGACATCGAACAACCCGAGGTGGAAGAAAGAGGCTATTTCCCGCCCGCTCCTCCCACTCTACGAGCTAAAGATGCAATACGCTACATCCCAACGCTCAACGGAGATGATGATGTAGGAGTTGAAGACTTCATCAAAGAAGTGAGAAGTATGAAGGATCGCTGTATGGAGCAAGATCTATTGCTAAAAGCAATAAAAGTGGAAAAAATCGTGGGGAAAGCAGCCCAAAGTATTCGCAACATTCCTATTGAGTGTTACAGTGATCTGTACGACGCACTGAGAAATAACTTAGCAGCACAAGTGACTTCGGATGAGTACCAAGAACAATTACGAGAGTTGAGACAGGGACGCGAGGAATCAGTGCAAAGTTTTAATATTCGGTTTAGAAGAATACTCAACCGTTTGCTGTACGCAGTAACCAATGAGTACCCACAACCACTAACACGTAAAATTATGACTGAAGAAATCATGAAGAAGACTGTTCGTGTGTACCTAAAGGGACTCAACGCGACATACGGCGAATACTATTAAGCAGTGAACCCCTGAATCTTCCGGAAGCTGAAAAAAGGCAGCCGATGTAGAACGCTACTTGCGAGAAGAACGACAACCTAATTGGTCATGTAATCGCTTACCTTCGGTTAGTAATCGCCCCAACAACCAGCATATGCAGGTAAGACGATCTAATGTACCATCAAGATCGCCTAACACGCCAGTAGCTCAGAAACCTGCTACATTTGACCAAGTAGAAAATAGATCACCTGCTGAACGCGCGCAGATGAAGTGCTTCAAGTGCGGAAAGCTGGGACACATTGCCAACAAGTGTCAAAATTTTCTACCACCGAGTCAGCGCGATCGACCACCCGCAAGGATTCAGGCAGTCCAGGAATGGGACGAAATACAAGAAACAACATCGAACCAGGAGATGGACGCACCGTACGAGACATACGAGTCAACATCGTCACGGGAAGACTACTCGCAATACCTTTGTCAACCCGAACCGAAGAGCGAGTATTTCTGGTCGACACAGGAGCAGGGATAAACCTGGTGAAACGTAACAAAACTGTCAACGCGATACAAATAGGGCCTAAACAAAAATTTTCTATGGGACGAGACAAATACGAAACTAACGAATACGTAACGAAACGAATTTTTGGACAAGATCACATTTTTCACATAGTACCGAACAATTTCCCTATTATCGAAGACGGAATCATTGGGCTACCATATTTAGAGAAGTATAACTATTCAATATCCAATGACAAAATCCGATTAAACGACAAAACCATTTTATTTCAGAAACCAATACATTTGACTCCTGGAGAAAACAGAGTTCAAACAATCTATTTGGAAGGCAAACCAACTAAAGTATGTTTTATCAACACTGGTGAGCAAAACGTTGAAATTTCTAGCAATATTCAAAATTCTCATGACTTTTCCAACGTATCAAAACTAAAAAGCCTAGTGAGAACAGATCACATTGAAAAACCAATCCGTGAATCCATCGAAAAGATTATCTTCCATTATATTGACATCTTTAATTTAGAAACCGATCTTTTACCCTGTACTAATTTAACTCAGCACACAATTTCGTTAACCAAAGACAAAATTATTAACACACGATCGTATAGACCACCGGAATGTCACCGTGACGAGATTTCGCGACAAATAGGAGACATGTCGAAGAAAAATATTATAGAAGAATCCGAATCCCCTTATAACTCTCCGGTATGGGTAGTTCCGAAAAAATTAGACGCCTCAGGAAAACAGAAATGGAGGATAGTTATCGATTTCAGGAAACTAAATGAACTCACAGAACAAGACGCTTACCCTTTACCTGATATAGACGACATTTTAACACAACTAGGAAACGCAAAATTCTTTTCGGCGCTTGATTTATCCTCAGGATTCCATCAAATTTCAATGAGCGAGAAATCTAAAAAATATACCGCTTTTTCGACACCGCAAGGGCATTTTCATTTCAATCGAATGCCATTCGGACTTAAAAACGCACCCGCTACCTTTCAAAGATTAATGGACAGAGCCTTAGCTGGACTTGTAGGAAAATACTGCTTTGTTTATTTGGATGACATAGTGATATTCGGAAAAACGATTCAAGAACATAACGAAAACCTCACGATAGTATTTCAGAGACTCAGAGAATTAGGACTTAAATTGCAACCGGACAAATGTGAATTCGTAAAACCGGAATTAGAATACTTAGGCCATGTAGTTTCATCCGAAGGAGTCAAACCAAACCCCAAGAAATTAGACGCTGTAAAAAACTTTCGATTACCTCGCAATGCCACGGACGTGAAATCATTCTTAGGTTTAGCAGGTTATTACCGCAAATTTATTCGAAACTTTTCCAAAATCGCGAAAAGCCTTACAGACTTAACAAAAATGGACACACCATTCCATTGGACTGACAAACACCAGATTAGCTTTGATACTTTAAAAGACAAACTCTGTAATTTCCCAATATTAGCTTATCCAGACTTTAACAAAACCTTTACCTTAACTACCGACGCAAGTAACGAAGGACTAGGAGCAATACTGTCGCAAGACGGTCATCCTTGTTGTTACATTTCAAGAACACTGAATCCACCCGAACGAAACTATACCACGACAGAAAAGGAACTCTTAGCCATCGTATGGGCCGTGAAAAGATTAAGACAATATTTGTTAGGACGACGCTTCATTATTCGAACCGACCACCAAGCTCTTAAGTGGCTACACAATTGCAAAGACCCTTCTAGCAGACTGATTCGTTGGAGACTTAGACTCGAAGAATATGACTATGAAATCGAATATACAAAGGGTAAAGATAACACAGCTGCAGACGCTTTATCTAGAGTTCACGCAGTAACTCGCGACGAAGTAGTTAACCTCGACCTAGTAATTGATCACACTAATTCATTCAACGCATGGAAAGACAACAACGAGAATCCGAAACTCTTAGAAATTAAACCAAATGACCAAACATTTTACTAATTAACTCGAAACGACTTAGGAGAATACGACGAGACACTTTGGATCAGAAGACTTTACAAAATTCTTAAAGATACAACAAAAATCGGCATAGGAAATAACGATTTCACTGAATTAGAGAAAACACAGATTAAACTCATGCTAATAGATTTTAACGACACGTACAAGAAAATTACTTATGCACCTAATCCCATCTTAAAACTAGACGAAAACGAAATAATATAAGCAATAAAGGAAAACCATAACGACACCGTAGGACATTTAGGGATACAGAAAACGTATCAACGGATCAAGGATAAATTCAAAATTTCCGGACTTTTAGAAAGAGTAGAAAACTTTGTGAAAACATGCGACACATGTCAAAAGGAGAAACTAACACGTATCAGACCCAAAGAATCCCCACAAATCTTAGACACGCCACTTAACCCTAACGACAAAATCGCTATGGACATCATAGGACCGATGACGAAAACCAAACGCGGAAACCAATACATACTTTCAATACACGATGAATTTACGAAATATCTGATACTAGTTCCCCTTAAAACGCAACGAACTGAATCCATAATTAACGCGCTCATTGAACACTATATTTACATATTTTCGGCACCAAAAACGATCCTAACAGATCAGGGACAAAATTTTGTTAGTGATTTAATGACGAAATTTGAAGAAGCTTTTAAAATCAAACACATCAAAACAACTTCATTTCACCCACAAAGTAACGGATCCCTCGAAAGAACGCATGCCTCAGTTAAAGATTTAATTCGTACTGCATTACACGACAATGACAAAGAATGGGATGAAGTACTTAATTTCATTTGTTTAGGGTACAACACCGCGAAACATGAAGGAACAGGATTCTCTCCCTTTGAATTGACCTTTGGGCGAAAAGCTAACTTACCTTCCGCAACATCCAAATTTCCCACACTTACCTATGATGATATGTACTCACTTTGGCAAAAACAGTTGAATAAATATTGGGAAACAGCTCACAAAACACTTATTCAGAGCAACGATACAAGCGAGACCAAGAAAGAAAGATTGTTAAAACTCAGACTGTGTTTAGGAAAGGAGACTTTGTTTTAATTCACAACGACCATAAAAGAGATAAGTTGGACATTGAATGGTTAGGACCCTACAGGATTAACGATGTGAAAACTCCTTATTACATTATTTCTATCGACAATGCTAAGAAAAAGATACATGGTAACCGATTGAAAGCGTACTTTTTTCAGGATAATGCTGACCCTAGCACTAGTAACAATACCCTTAATTAGTTGCCTTAAATTCACGGGATAGGAATTACGCTTTGTAAACAAACCCAACCAATTCACGATCGAAAGCTACAACATCATTACGCCTCTGACATTATTAGCTTCTCGAACACTAACAAATATTGTAAAATTGCTATATTTAAGATTAACGAAATAACTTTTGTACCATCACATGCAGAAAATCAATTCATAGCGATCCCTGAAAAAAAAAGCGTAAACATATCCTTTGATCTACATTTAAATAACTCCATTCTACTACGATCTTAGAGGACCAAGATCAATCTAACGAGGGTGGTATGTCACGACCGGCATACTTCAAATCCGACGGACTGACGATAGAGATAAAGATGTGGCGGCACTCGGCGACAATGTATATCGCTGAAGTGCCTAATGAACCATCAACATCCCAACGGTCCTTCCACCGAAGGTTCTAGAAGAAAGAGCACGTGGCAACGATCGCGGACGCCTAGCAAATGCATGGACGGTGGGGATGTTGAGGGATGACAAAAGAAAGTAATCGGATCCGATCGAAAGTAAAATCATAAGAGTCAGTCTTAGAAAGTCACGCCTAGAGTTCGGAAGTAGATTGTAAAGTGTATTGATGTTAGAAAAAAAAATAAAGTTTTCTTTTTTTATTTTTTACCTCAAATTCCTTTTTTATTTTGTTATTTTACGTGACAGAGGGAACGTTGTCCTCTCTGAGGATGACGATTGTGCCCTTTTGGATGCTGTGTCCACCCTTGCTCCATTTATTGCGGTTGGTTAGCTCGTTCAAATACTCCTTATGCCAGCGGTTCCAAAAATGTTGTTTAAGCTGTTGGATATGCTGCCATTGGGAGAGTCGGTTCGATGGAATGTCTCTGAAATCTCGATCACGTAAGCACATTAATGAATCGCCAATGAGGAAATGTCCGGGAGTGAGGGCTAGGAGATCATTTGGATTGGTGGAGATAGGAGTTAGCGGGCGGGAATTGAGGACTGCTTCTATTTCTATGATAAGAGTATTACGGTGTTAAGCTCATATGTTTCTGTTTCTCCACTCGCGCTGCGCCATAATATCCTTTGATATTTCCGATCCCCTGGTCGTACGAGGAATTGCCGATACATTTTCTCGATGTCGCCAGTGAGTACGTACTGATGAGCGCGGAATCTAATTAATATACAAAATAAATTGTGAATTGATTCGAGAATATAGGATTTCCCCATTTTCATGATTATCGTGATTACTGTATAAATATATTTTTTAACATACTAATAATTAGGTACTTATAAATTAGTATTATCAATTATTTTGCATTTATAATTCCGCCTCTAGTATAAGTGTTAATTGAAAACTAACTTTATGTTTCAAAAAGTACTAGCAAAGTCGTTGAGTAACAAGCCACTGATGCTAACACAAATAGCATTGTCGTAATTAAATATTTCTAAATATTCATTTTTCATTTTGAACCTGTAGAAACAATTTATTATATATACTATTCGCTAAGTAATTGCATATTTAATTAAGTCGAAATATAAAACTTAGTTATTTTGATAATTTAGAAAATAAAAAACTGACAAACATTTCAATTTAATTTATGGTTGGAACAAAAGACAGTTATTTTTCATTAATTGAAATATTGCAATGCAGAGTACTTTCCAAAATACGCCGAGAGTATTCCTGATGGTGAAACGAGCGTTGCTTCATCGAACGCAGCTAAAGAAAACAACATCTATGTAGTTGGTGGTACGATGCCTGAAATAGAGGGCGATAAATTGTACAATACCTGTACTATTTGGGGTCCCGATGGAACTTTGATAGCAAAACACCGAAAGGTAAGTAATATATTCCTTTATGGCTTTGAATTTGAAAATATTGGGGTGAAGAAAGTGACTCTATCTGGGAATAATTTAGGAATATACATATGTACATACGTATACTATAACCAATTCTATAATTTACGGTTTATAAAATACGTTATGATACGGGAAACGCCCATTTTTGTTGTAATGTGTTTGTTGCTGTATAAATTTTTCACATACGAAAATACTTATTTTTTCTCCTTTTTAAACATTATTAAATGATAAGATTTTTTAATAAAAGAAAGTGATAAAAACGCTGTCAGTTATTAAATAAAAAATAATTAAAGTTTAGGAGTTGGTAACTTTGATATTAAATTACAAAAGTTGCAGCAATAGAATTAGCGACTACATTTTTATGTTATTAGGTACATCTATTCGACATCGACATTCCTAATAAGATTACTTTTCGAGAGAGTGATTCACTCAGTCCTGGTAACTCCCTAACGACGTTCGATGTGAAGGGCTGCAAAATAGGTATTGGCATTTGCTATGATATTAGATTCGAGGAAATGGCACGCATTTATCGGAACTGTCACGTCGATTCGGGGTAATTTCACGTTTCGCAAGCAAGGTGAGAGATTCGTACTTCAATTTTGATTGTTATTAGAAAATTTATTAAACACTGACAGAGTAACGATACAGAATGGTCAAACAGCACAGAAAAGAATGTCCAGTACTGACTTGAGAGGTACCTTTTTATATCAAGGACTTGGTTCCTGTGGAGGGGTTATCGCTGGATGCCGGTCACATAGGGTTTCTATTACTGTTTAGTCGCTATTTTGCTGGCCAAGGTATGTGAGATATAATCATCCTTTCGCTGCGTTCTCACGACCACCGTGACATTCCCCCCTCCTTAGTTTCGCTTTGCTCCGCTAAAGCGTAAGGCTCTGGTGGGGCTTCTAAGTTGAATGATCCCCTCATCTTCGTCTTCGGTGATATTTTGGAAGGTGACCGTCCTTGGTACCGTTGATGTTTGATCGATCCTGTTTACGCGAGCGGTAGGGCAGAGTATTTTGATACGTACATTTTTAGGAAGTGATCGGCGTAGACATTCGAAAAGTTTACATTTGTACATTTTTCGCAGGAATAATAATATAATGATTTTCCGTTTGCAAAGGTACGAACGTCAATTCTTCCAGCTTGAAGACAGCAGTCGGGCAAGTTTTGACTGTCTGTCGATTATTAATTAATTCCGATCTGCATTCAGGTGAATTGAGTCTATTGTGACTCGGTTGAGTTCTTTTACAATATTTGTTTAAGTAGTGACTATCGACAAAGGTGTGTTGTTCTGAGTCGGTTAGTATTAAATCAGTTTCTATTACAGGCGCAATGAATACAGAGTTTTGTTTGGAAGGTATCGGGTAAATTTTAGTTATTTTCCATTCATTGTTTTCCAAAAGCGGCACAGTTATTGTATATATAAGTTTGTTATCTCTTATCCATACCTTTAGTTTGCTTAGATCTAGAATTAGTTGAATGTTTTGAACTGAAGGTTCGATATGGTTAGTCATAAAGTTTTGTCTCGTTATTTGGTCAATTGGATCGTTAAGGCCTACTATAAGGGTGATATCTATTTGTTCGTTGTACAGATAGCAATTGTTAATGTGTTCCAGGAATATGTTGGCGTAATTTAATGGTTTTACTTCTAGATCGCTTCTAATGTACTCGAGTGTTATGATGATCCATATTATGGTCTTCTTCCTGAAAGGTAGGGTTTTAGCCTGTTACCGTGGATTCTTTGCGTGTCACCGTTGGAATATTCGATAAGATAGGTGGGTGGATTGGATGAGAGGATTTCTGCAGGTCCTAGCCATTCGTGGTCTAGCTTGTTAGTTTTGTGATCGTTATGTATCCATACTTTATCTTTTACTCGGAATATCGTCTGTGTTTTAATAATTTTTCGCATTTGATCCCTCTGGTATCGCCTTTTGTTAGATTCGGTAACTCGTCTTGCTTTAGCTATATAGGCGTTGTGTCGATTTTTCCAGAGGTTAAACAATTCTTCTCTGGTTAGGCTAGGAGTGGTTGATATTGAGGATGGCATGTTAGCTTGTCGTCCAAATGTTAATTCGAATGGGGTATGTCCGGTCGTCTCGTGTACTGAAGTATTATATCCCATGCATATTAATTTTAAGTTTTCATCCCAGCCGTTCTGTCGGTCGGTCGTACAAGTTCGAATAAGGTCCTTTACTACGGCATGCGTTCGTTCAAGGGATCCGTTAGATTGTGGATGGAAAGAAGTGGTTTTTATGCGTCGGATTTTGAAAGCCCTTTCAAATGTGTCCATCAATTTACATAAGAAATTTCGTCCCATGTCCGTCAGAATACTTTTTGGTGCGGAAAATATGTACACATAGTGATCCAGAAGTTCGTTAATGATTGAGTTGGCTGTTTGGTCTTTTAAGGGTATGAGGATGAGATATTTGGTTAATTGATCTTGGATAGACAGGATAAACTGATTGCCCCGTTTGGTTTTGGTGAGAGGTCCGAATATGTCCATTGCGATTTTGTCATTAGGATTAAGGGGTGTGTCAGTTATCATAGGTTGTTCCTTGGCCCTGATACGATTTAGCTTTTCTCGTTGGCAGGTTTCGCAGTTTTGTATGAATTCTGTAACGTCTTGTTCTAGGTTTGTCCAGTGATGGTGCTTTTGTATTCGTTTCACGGTGCGGTGTATACCTAAGTGTCCTACTAATTCGTTATGATTTTCGCGTAGTATCGTTTGTTTTTGTTCGTTATCGTAGTCTACTGGCGGATCTTGTCCAAATATTAATTTAATTTGAGGGAATCTAGTTGTTAGAAACCTTAGCATGAGTTGAATATTTACCTTTTCTAACGTGCTGAAGCTATTGTCGTTTATTCCTATTTGTAAGCGTCCGGTTCGGTGTTTAATAAAGTGTTTGGTTAATTGACGCAACCAATGCTGTTCGTTAAAGTCTCCCAGTTCGGTCTTTGTAATTTGTTTAAAGTGTGGTCTGTTAGGTTTTTGAGTTATCGGAGCTGGGGTGATATTGATTTTCCAGTCTATATACTCGTCATAATAGTCCGGGTTTTCTACATTGGGTTGGATTTCTTCATTAGTGATAGGATACAATCGGGATAGAGCATCTGCAGCTGTATTTTCTTTTCCTTTTTTGTATTCGATTTCATAATCGTACTCCTCGAGTCTCAAACGCCATCGCATGAGTCTCGATGAGGGGTCTTTAACATTCTTTAACCATTTCAAGGCTTGATGATCGCTTTGAATTTTAAATTTTCTACCAAGTAGGTATTGTCTTAGTCTTTTGATTGACCATACTATTGCTAATAACTCTTTCTCGGTTGTGGAATAATTCTTTTCAGGAGGGTTCAAAGTTCGGGATATATAACAGCATGGATGTCCGTCTTGGGAGAGTATTGCTCCTAACCCTTCGTTACTTGCCTCTGTTGTTAATGTGAATGTTTTGTCAAAGTCTGGATATTGTAGTACAGGGGCTTCGCAGAGTTTTTGTTTTAGTGTGTCAAATGCAAGTTGTTGTCTATCGGTCTAATGGAATGGAGTGTCCTTTTTTGTGAGATCTGTCAATGATTTTGCGATTTCAGAAAAATTACGTATAAATTTTCTATAGTATCCAACGAGTCCTAAGAATGATTTTATGTGGGTCGCGGTCTTTGGTGTTTTAAAGTCTTTCACGGCTTGAATCTTTTTGGGATTAGGTTTTACTCCTTCCTTTGTTACTACGTGTCCTAAGTATTCCAATTCTGGTTTCAAAAATTCGCATTTGTTCGGTTGTATTTTTAATCCTAAATTTTGTAGTCTGTCTAGTATAATGGCTAGATTTCGGTTATGTTCTTGGATGGTGCTCCCGAATATTATAATGTCATCCAGGTATACGAAACAGTTATTTCCTATTAACCCCCGTAGCGCGGTATCCATCATACGTTGAAACGTCGCCGGTGCGTTTTTAAGGCCGAAGGGCATGTGATTATAGTGGAGGTGACCTTGTGGGGTTGAGAATGCACTATATTTTTTGGAATTTTGCTCCATAGGTATCTGGTGAAATCCTGACGAGAGGTCTAGGACCGAGAAAAATTTAGCTTTGCCTAAGTGCTCGAGTATTTCGTCCGAATTTGGTAAAGGATACGCGTCTTGGTCTGTTTGCTCGTTTAATTTTCTAAAATCTATAACGATTCTCCATTTTTGTTTGCCTGATGCATCTAATTTTTTTGGAACTACCCAAATTGGTGCGTTATATGGACTGTCCGATGGTTCTATGATTTGTTTGTCTAACATGTCGTTGATTTGAGTCTCGATTTCCTTTTTATGACATTCGGGCGGTCTATAAGATTTGATGTTTATAGGTTTGTCTGTCTTGAGTGCGATTGTATGTTCTGTCAAGTTGGTACATGGTAATGAGTCTGTTTCCATATTAAAAACGTCTAAGTAATTGATGAGGATTTTCTCAAGGGGTTCTCGAGGTTCTGGATCAATATGTTTGGTACGTATTATTTGTGCGAATTTATTAATTTGGCTTAGTTTATCGGGTTTCTCTATTTCGTTTGTAATGTGACAGATTTGCTTACCAGTGTTGATGAAACATACTGTTGTGGGCTTTCCTTCGATGTATTGGGCTGAGATTAGAGTTTCTCCTGGTCTTATCTTGCTATCGGTTTCCTGGAATGGTAATATAATTTCGTCTAAGGTTAGTTTATTGTTAGTGACGCTGTATTGATACTTTGTAAGGAATGGGAGTCCGATTATTCCATCTTCGATTAGGGGAAAGTTGTTAGAGACTACGTAGAATTGATGATTTTTCTTGAGCATGGTTAAATTGCAAATTTTGTTAGTGGTATGTTTGTCACTTCCCATTAGAAAGGTTTTTGGGTTAGAAGTTTGGACGTTTAGTGAGGCTTTTTCTTTTATAAGGTTGATTCCTGCTCCGGTATCGATGAGGAATCTGGCTCTTCCTCCGTCTCTTCGTTGCAGTACGATTGATAGTAATCTTCCGGTGGTGGTGCAGTTAACTCGAGGTAAGCTTTCTCTGGGTTCTCCGTTGTTTGGTTTACTCGAGGTGGAATCTTTCCTTGGCTGGCGAATGGAAAATTTCGAGAGTAGCATTTTTCGGCTGTGTGTCCAATTCGTAAACACTTTGGACACTTCGGTTTCATGCGGTCGTCTAATGGTCGGCTAGGTAGCTGAGCAAAAGTTTGTGGCTGTGAATCGGTAGTAGTTCGCTTGGATACTAATGTAGTGTTGTGAGATTGATTCTTTGGGCGGTTGGCGACACGATTTGCTTCTCGTAACCATTGTTCTCTATCAGCTGCTAGTTGTTGGGCAAGGTTCAGGTTCTTTGGATCGCTAGATACCACCATCTGTCCTATCTCGTATCGTAAGTTGAGCAAATATGTTTTAAGTGCTTCGCGTTCTTCAATATCTATAGCTACGCGTCGTTCTGTTGGTGTGCGGTTTTCGTTTTGGACTGCATAATTTAATTCGTTTAGCTGTTGTCGGAATCTGGAGTTAAAAGATTGTACACTTTCTGTTGCCCCTTGTTTTAAATTCTTTAATTTGTCCCTACAGTTGCTAATAGTTGTTGGTGTTAATACGTGTTGGCCTAAGCATGAATATAAGTCTTTGAACGAGTTGATTTTTAGATATCGTATGTTTCGTTTCGCGTTGTCGGTAATCTTTTCGATCAGTATGAGATCTAATAATAGCTCTCTGTCACTTGCCTTGCACCTAGCTCTTGCTTTGCGGACCGATAAGATGAAATCTTCAACGCCTACGTCATCTCGACCTCGTAGTGTCTCGATAGTTCGTATGGCCTTATCTGCCTCGAGCCCTCGATCTTCGTTGTAGTTGTTTATTGGTTTAATCGCGGCGCGGCTAGATGCGGCTCGTGGTCTTTGTGACGTGTTCGGTCCGTCAGTTTCGTCATCCGTTACGTTATCAGCAGCGGTTTCTAAATGGGTGTTTATTTGCGACTGGTCAGTCTCGGTGTCGTATTTTATTTCCATGGTTTTTGCAAGATCGCGTATTTCTTTAGAGCGATTTCTATCGCTAGTTTCCGCAAATTCCTTTATGTTTTTAATGTTTTGATCGGTGCTGTTTCTAAAGCTTCTAAACTCGTGAGTTAGGCTTTCAAATTGTTCAATCAGGGTAGCGATTAGTTCGTTTTGTTTAGCGGTACTCTTGTCAGTTGGGTTCATGCTGAGAAATATGACACTTTCGGCGGAAGAAGAGTCACTATCTTCAGAACGTATTTCAGGTTTACGGTTTCGACAATGTACGAAAGCCAGCTTACCGAGATTCTTTGCAGATCCTTCTTTTGATCAAGGAGGTGACCGTGGTCCTTCGCTGTAGAATCCGTAGAGTTCCCGTTGAAGTTTCCTCTTGATGCGATGACTGGATCCTGGCGGGATCGCCAATTTTGTCATGTCGATTCGGGGTAATTTCACGTTCCGCAAGCAAGGTGAGAGATTCGTACTTCAATTTTGATTGTTATTAGAAAATTTATTAAACACTGACAGAGTAACGATACAGAATGGTCAAACAGCACAGAAAAGAATGTCCAGTACTGACTTGAGAGGTACCTTTTTATGTCAAGGACTTGGTTCCTGTGGAGGGGTTATCGCTGGATGCCGGTCACATAGGGTTTCTATTACTGTTTAGTCGCTATTTTGCTGGCCAAGGTATGTGAGATATAATCATCCTTTCGCTGCGTTCTCACGACCACCGTGACAGAACAAAGGTACAGTAACTTAATCGATCAATACTTAACTAGCAAAAAATTAAATATCTTTCTTAAATATATTCTATATAAAATTAATATAATCTGTAACTCTGTATAAAAAGAAGCTTAATTTAAAAAACCAGTATATTTGCTGAAAATGAAACAAATAAAAGAATTAAAAGCACAATAAGAGGACTGTCCTCGCATATTCAGAAATGATGGAATGTGAACCGTGCAACTACGAAGTTAATTGGTATTCGGTGGCTTCATATTTCCTGCTTTTCTGGGTTAGGTTGCCAAATGCTGATATACCCAGCGGCATTCAATATGACCACTGGACCACTGCACTGGTCATTACTTCAGCGTTTCAGAGCGAATGATAATCAATCATACGTTGCCTGCATATCACCGGCTCGTGTCCCTTAAGCAAGTTACGTCGCATGGGGACATACACAGTTGACCAATCCCTGGGGAAAGATTCCTTACGATTTGGAAACTCAAGAGAATATGGCAGTCGCCGATATCAAAAAAAAAAAAAAAAAATTTCAACAAATAAATAATGAAAAAAAAAAGTCACCGATATCGGTAATTTACAGCTTAAAATTAAAAGCGAGAGATCCATGATGTAATTAATTTTTAGTCTCGTTAATTTATCGATTTAGCCATCTTCCTCTGTATTTGTTGAATTTATTAGTAAGCATTACTTATTACTTCGTATGTTTCTTTTTTCTATCAGATCTAAAAGTTGTTGAGGAAGTAAGGGCTCAGATACCTACATTTTCTCAGAGACGTACAGATTTGTACGACACTGTCTGTAAGAAGGAGTAACTCTGCACTAAAACAGAAAATGTTTTTTTATAATATTTCTACTACGATATCCTTTTTTTGTGAATTATTACTAATTTCTTATCATTTGTACTAAATGAATGACTCAATTAAGAAAACCAAAACGTTATAAATAATAATCTGTATATCTTGTGTATCAACATGTAATTGGATATTATAATAATATAGGAATGCTATAATAATATAGGATAATAATATAGGAGAATAATAATATAGAAAAAAATACATGCTTTTAAACACCTTTAATATCGATCACATAAATTGTTATAATTCACAATCATTACGCATACATAAAAGACCCCTTGATAGTAAAATTTACGATCAAAAGGCAATTACGTATCGTTTAACAACATTTAATTTATAACACCTTTTAAACATTTAGACAGATTAACACATAACACTTCTTATATATAAACATCAATTCGAAGTTATCAGCTTGGAGAAATTGGTCGATTAATACCTGTAGATTGTCTGTCTCGATGAAAGACTTAAAGAGAGCGAAAACATGATCTGTCTGCCTCTCAGGTCGTTTTACTAATTACAATAAGTAATTTCGACTTCTTTGCGCTCTCTTTTAACGCATTCGAGACCGAAAGAAATTCATATCAGTCAGTAGGCAAGGGTATAATATACATATTTTATATATAACTTATGTAGTAATGTATATATCATGTTAATTTCATATTTTTTTCAATATAGAATTATTATATATATATATATATATATATATAACTGTACATAATACATTATACAATAACATAGTATATAATTTTATACTTTAAAAATATGAGGCATACTATTTAAGATTGTCATCGATTTAAAATCAAAGTATGAAAAGGATACCCTGGAGAGAGTAAAACTGTTAGGGAAGTGATACATTTACACTGTACATGAGAGTGTGTGTGTAAGGGTTAGAGGGCGTCAAGGACTCAGTGGAGACAAAAGACTGTTGCCAGATGTTAGAAGAATCTAGGCTAGTCGGTTGGCAACCAGCGTGCGTGCAAGACGTTCTTAGAGAGGAATATAGGTGTATAACTGTTGTATGGGAAATATAGTCAATAATTTGTATTCCCAAATCCTCGAATTTCCTTAACATGGTAGCAGAGCGTGGTTACTAGCTTTGCAAGATATTTAGTGCGTGGTTACGATCTTGCGAGTGAGTTTTCAGTAAAGAAAAAAAAGTTTCAGAAAAAAATATACTTCGAGCACGTAGGAACGCTTGAGTAAGAAAAGAAAAAAGGAAGAATCAATTAAAATGGAGAGATCGGAAATCATGATACCTATATTCGATGGTGAGGATTATGGAATGTGGAAGCAAAGAATCACGATGTTTCTCAAATATAAGGAATGCGAGGTTGTTACAACTAGAATGAAGAACGAAAGAGACGATGAAGACTGGGACAAAAAGGATTTGAAGGCGATTAATATAATTCATAGTGCAATATCGAACAGACAATTGGAGTATGTTAGGGAAGGAAAAACGGCGTATGATATAATAAAAAGGTTCGATGAAATGTACTTGAAAGAGTCGACGGCACTGCAGATCGTATGCAGAAGGAGATTGGAGAACATAAGACTGGAGAACTACAGTGATTCAGCATCATTCTTTAACGACTTTGAAAAATTAATCAATGAATTAAAAAGTGCGGGCGCATAAGTAAGCGAGAGGGAAAAGCTGAATTACATGCTGAATACGTTACCCGAAGAATACAGCTACATAGCGGACATAATAGACGCATTGAAAGAAGAGGATCAAACGGTAGCGTATGCAAAAAATAAAATAGAGATAGCAGAGAAGAAAAATAAATCCAATCGAGGAGAAAGGCAAACCAACGCCTTTTCTGCAAAAAAGGAAGGATGCTTCAGATGTGGAAGATTAGGACACTTTGCGAGAGAGTGTCAAAATGGCGTCCAAGCGGGAAGCAGTAACGGCTATTGGCATGGGCCAACACGTGGTCGAAACAGAGGAAGAGGGAACAAAGGCAATACGAGCAGAGGACGTGGAAACTTTCATCGTCAATCAACAACCGGCACGGGCGAGCATGGAAACTCAAGAGCAGGCATATGGATAGCAACGGCGCACGCAGCAAACAGCAGTGAGACGAATGAGATAAGTAAGAACGAAATAGTGTGGCTATTAGATAGCGGTTGTACTGATCACATAATTAATGATATAAATTATTTCGATAAATCTATCGACCTAAAAGAACCGGTAAATATATATTTAGGCGATAATAGACCGATAAAAGCGACAAAAGTTGGGAATGTTATAAGTTATTTTGAAGCATTCGGAAAACAAAATAAAATAAATATGAGGAAAGTATTTTATGCGAAAGAAATGTCCGCAAATTTGATTAGTTTAGGTAAACTAACAGACAATAAGAATACGGTTATTTCCAAAGGAAATATTGCGAAAGTAATACATGAGGATAATAAACTTACAGCTGTAGCGTTCAAAGAAAATGGGACATATAGAATAAAAAGTATATTGAAAGGGAAGAAGCACTTAGTAAACAGCGCCGAACGTAGTGGTATGAGTAAAAAGGAAAGATGGCATAGGATGCTAGGACACGTAAATTTTAAATATTTAGAGATTTTGGGTAAAGAGCAGCTAGTGACTGGCATACCGAATGAATTTGAAAAGGAACTTTTGAAATGTAGGGTGTGTATAGAAAGCAAAATGCATAATTTACCTTTCAAAAATAATCGAACTAAGGCTAGGGAAATAATGGAAATTATTCATACGGACGTATGTGGTCCCTTTAAGACCACCGGATTCAATGGAGAAAAATATTTCATTTCATTTATCGATGATTATAGTAAAATAGCTAGGATCTATTGTATAAAATCAAAAGATGAGGTCTTTGATTCTTTCGTACAGTTCGTAAATGAAGCCGAAAATTTAACGGGCAAGAGGTTAAAAATATTAAGATGCGATAATGGTAAAGAATATTTAAATAATCGAATTTATAAATTTGCTAGGGATAAAGGTATAAGAATAAATAATTGCCCAACATACGTACATGAATTAAACGGGACAGCGGAAAGGTATAATAGAACAGTGATGGACATGGCGCGTTGCTTGTTAGCGGAAGCGAAAGTACATAAAAGGTACTGGCCGGAAATAGTTTGTACAGTGGCATACTTGAAAAATCGAATATTAGCGAATACTATAGAAAGAAAGACACCTTTTGAAATATTCTTCGGGAAAAAACCAAATGTTAAAAATCTACATCTATATGGTAGTAAAGTTTTTGTAAGAAGGCCAGAACAAAAAAGAGTTTCCAAATGGGACAAGAAGGCAGATATGGGAATTCTATTAGGATATAGTGAAGTAGGATACAGAGTCTTATTAGGTGGGAAAATAACAATAGCTAGACATGTAGAGGTCATAGAGACAGACACTAAATGTATCGGTTTTGAGGAAAATTCATTAGAGGCAGATAGAAATGATAGCGAAGATAACTATTCTTTGGATGGTATGGATAAGGAAGAGTTAGAAGGTAGGGAAGATGAAAATGATAGTAGTACTGAAAGCTCAAACACTACTAGGAGATCTACACGTATTAAGAAAACTCCAGTAAGGTATCCAGAAAAGGAAAATATTTGCGAGATTCATGCAAATTATTGTAAAGTAGATATCCCTCGTACATTTGAGGAGGCGATTTGTTGCGAAAATAATGAAGTTTGGAAACAGGCTATGGATAAGGAAATAGAATGTCTCTATAAGAATAAAACTTGGAAATTGGTAGAAAGGGTAAAAGGCAAAGAAGTATTAGATGTAAAATGGGTTTACACGAAAAAATCAGAGGACAGGTATAAGGCTAGATTAGTGGTAAGGGGATTTCAACAAAGAAACGTAGTCGATGACATATATTCTCCAGTGGCGAGTAATCAGACCTTTAAGATATTGCTATCATATTGTTGTCAAAATGGATTAATAATTGAGCAAATGGATGTAGAAACTGCCTTTTTAAGTGGTGAAGTAACCTCGGAGGTATATGTAAATCAACCAAAGGGATATGCGGACGGAACGAATAGAGTTTGTAAATTATCGAAAGCGCTTTATGGGTTAAAAGAAAGTCCGAGGGACTGGTATGAGTGTTTTGAGAAGTATGTGACGAGATTAGGTTTTAAAAGGAACAATATAGAGCTGTGCCTATATACTTATGGAGAGGGAGAAAATGTTGTTTATTTGTTAATATACGTAGACGATTTGTTGATTTGTAGTAAAAACAAAGGGAAGATACAAAGTGTAAAAAAAAAAATTATTAACTGATAAATTTGAAATGAAAGATTTAGGTGAAGTAAAAGAATATCTTGGAATAAATATAGAGTATGATTATTTAAAAAATGAAATGAGATTAAGCCAAAAGAAATACATAGAATCATTAGCAAACAAATATAAATTACATAACAGCAAATTGTACTGTACACCTATGGAGACCAACTTAAAAATTGAAAAAGCTGAGATAAATAGAGAGGACATTGGATACAAGAATTTAATTGGCGCATTGCTGTATATTAGTGTAAATACCAGACCCGATATAAGTTATAGTGTGAATTATCTGAGTAGATTTCAAGATTGTTGTAACGAGACACATTTTAAATATGCCTTGCGAATATTGAAATATTTGTACCGGACTAGAGATTTAGGGCTACATTATAAAAGAAATGAAAAATGCGAAACGATAGATTGTTATGTGGACGCTGATTGGGCAGGAGATCATATAGATAGGAAATCGACTTCTGGGTATGTAATTAGATTGTATGGAAATGTAATTGTATGGAAGTCTAAAAAACAAAGGTGTGTGACAAATGCCTCGACGTATGCAGAGTATGTAGCTCTATCGGTAGCGGTGAGCGAAGTAATGACTATCAGAGAACTAATGAAAATCTTCGATGTAAATGTAGACGATAACCCTGTAAAAATCTATGAGGATAACTCTGGAGTAGTGAGTATAGCAAAATATGGAACTTTTACAAAAAATTCTAAACACATCGAAGTTCATTACCACTACGTTCACGAGTACGTAAAGGAAAATAAGATAAACATAATAAAAGTAAGTACAGAAGAAAACACTGCGGATATTTTTACGAAGGCACTGTGTAGAGAGAAATTTGAAAGGTTTAGGTCATGGATGAATGTAAAATAAGAGAAATGTAAAGAAAGCGATAAATGTCAAATATTTTGTTAATTCGACAAGTATGTAAATAAAATTAAGTGTACAGTATAAATGTAAGGAGGCGTGTTAGGGAAGTGATACATTTACACTGTACATGAGAGTGTGTGTGTAAGGGTTAGAGGGCGTCAAGGACTCAGTGGAGACAAAAGACTGTTGCCAGATGTTAGAAGAATCTAGGCTAGTCGGTTGGCAACCAGCGTGCGTGCAAGACGTTCTTAGAGAGGAATATAGGTGTATAACTGTTGTATGGGAAATATAGTCAATAATTTGTATTCCCAAATCCTCGAATTTCCTTAACAAAAACACAGAATCATTCTAACTAAACATTCAGATCGTACCGACACCTAGGTATCGTCTTACAATTAAATCTCGGTCTCGAATGGATTAAAATGAAATACATACTTGCAGCTTCAACATCTTCAATATCGAGGAGATTCAAACTTTACAAATAAATGTAAATTGCGATGTAAAACAAAGCGATGTAAAAAGGGAAAAAGGAGGAAAGAAGGAACAGGAAAGCAAAGAGAAGAAACGAATTTTTCATTTTCTCTTGCCAGGAATATAAGATGCTAAGTAATCTTCCTAAGTAATCTCCTCCAGCTTTTTCTAGTTTGATCAATAATTATTAGTACATGTTAGGAAAACAAATACAATTTTTGTTCTCAAGCGAGGTATAATTTAAATTTTGTATGTACACAAAAATGTTAAATATCTGTAATAAACATGGTATAATCAATTTTTTTACATAAAATTATATTGTATAGGCTATTGTTATTTAAACATTTTAAATTGGATGAAGAAAAAAAATGACGCAAATAAAACGTAGGACATTTTAATTAAAGAGACTAATATAGAGATTTATCTACTTAACTGTGATTAAATCATCTCCACTTAACGCTCTACCTCTTCTATTAATTATGCTTCGTTAAACTATGATTACAGAGGATGGGTTTTTTGATAAAATGACATTCTGACAAATATATATAGATCGATATATATAGATATAGATAGACAAATATATAGATTCTTACAACAGTAGTTATGAATGAACAGTAGTTATTGTATCAATTCCGTTCTTCAGAAGCTCCATTTGTGAAAAGACAATTCGCCAGAATATGGATTCACTGTAGTTATAGCTATAGGATTTCAATCTAGTTGACAGACTTGCTTTACGTAGAGAATATCTGTCTCTTGCTCTACCTTATCGCGATTCTCTCCTCATCTTATACGCTTTGTCGAGCAAAGTAATATTGGCATATATCTCGGCTCTGGTTACAATCATTAGTTTCCGCCTAAACGGTTAGAATCACATAGCTCGCGCTCTACTCTCGTTTATTCAACATTTAGGCCATATGGTCGTATGCGACGAGTTTTATGTTAATTCCGACCGATTACAATACCTTTTTTTCGTTTACAAGGAACGACGAGACTGGCAGTTGCGTGATTTCCAATGCAAAAGCCGCGATATCTGCACGATAACCTAACCTCAACCGATTTTGTTGTACTATTCTTATGTGGACTTCGTTTGTACCACTTTCGTAACAAAAATAGAATACGTAGAACACAGCATTCCGTTATGCGATATTGTCGATTCCTAACATCCGAAAAATCAGAGATAATTTTTTCCCTACAGTTGTACATTTGTGTGAAAAATTACGAACGTAAAGTTGTTTGGTGCATGCACAGTCCTCCCCTCCCCTGCATTTGCGTGGACATGCTAGAAAGATTCACTTTTCCACGGTGAAACTGTATGTATTATAATTTCATTTTTACAAAGGTCGAACATCCTACTATGCATAAATTTAATATTAATATAAGCAGGTTTCGTGTTAAGTATTACATCTGACGTATAAGCACACGTGTGTACGAGCCTTGGTTTTAAATGTCTTATAGTAGACACCGAAAAGATTATTCAGTTGCATATCTGACTCAACATCAATATTTTACTAGGAGATAACATGTTAAGAACACGTTGGTGGATGGCATGGGAGATGATGAATGAAGACATACTTCTGTGAGATACATAAAATAGTAGTCAGAACGTATTTTGGCGCTTGGGGACAGCAACAGCTTTTTTTTTTTTTTATTTATTTGTTGGAATTACAATCAATTCTCGCGTTGAGAATTTTCAGTAATTTTTCTGGCGTGGCGCAGTGACATGGCTGTTTATTTACAATAAGTTAATACTTATTATAGATAGGTATAATTTATAAGTATTATAAGTAAGTGCATATGCTTAATTTGGATAATTAAATGAATCTAACGTTTAGGTCTAGCGGGTAGTGCCTCTTCAGCCTGCGAATCTGGTCCGTCGTATCGAGTAGTCCAGTGATTAGGGGGTTTCGGTGTTTCTTGACTCTTTTGCTATTATTAGGGAAGTGATACATTTACACTGTACATGAGAGTGTGTGTGTAAGGGTTAGAGGGCGTCAAGGACTCAGTGGAGACAAAAGACTGTTGCCAGATGTTAGAAGAATCTAGGCTAGTCGGTTGGCAACCAGCGTGCGTGCAAGACGTCCTTAGAGAGGAATATAGGTGTATAACTATTATATGGAAATATAGCAAATAATTTGTATTCCCAAATCCTCGAATTTCCTTAACATGGTAGCAGAGCGTGGTTACTAGTTTTGCAAGATATTTAGTGCGTGGTTACTATCTTGCGAGTGAGTTTTCAGTAAAGAAAAAAAAACTTTCAGAAAAAAAATATACTTCGAGCACGTAGGAACGCTTGAGTAAGAAAAGAAAAAAAAAGGAATCAATTAAAATGGAGAGATCGGAAATCATGATACCTATATTCGATGGTGAGGATTATGGAATGTGGAAGCAAAGAATCACGATGTTTCTCAAATATAAGGAATGCGAGGTTGTTACAACTAGAATGAAGAACGAAAGAGACGATGAAGACTGGGACAAAAAGGATTTGAAGGCGATTAATATAATTTATAGTGCAATATCGAACAGACAATTGGAGTATGTTAGGGAAGGAAAAACGGCGTATGATATAATAAAAAGGTTCGATGAAATGTACTTGAAAGAGTCGACGGCACTGCAGATCGTATGCAGAAGGAGATTGGAAAACATAAGACTGGAGAACTACAGTGATTCAGCATCATTCTTTAACGATTTCGAAAAATTAATCAATGAATTAAAAAGTGCGGGCGCACAAGTAAGTGAGAGGGAAAAGCTGAATTACATGCTGAATACGTTACCCGAAGAATACAGCTACATAGCGGACATAATAGACGCATTGAAAGAAGAGGATCAAACGGTAGCGTATGTAAAAAATAAAATAGAGGTAGCAGAGAAGAAAAATAAATCCAATCGAGGAGAAAGGCAAACCAACGCCTTTTCTGCAAAAAAGGAAGGATGCTTTAGATGTGGAAGATTAGGACACTTTGCGAGAGAGTGTCAAAATGGCGTCCAAGCGGGAAGCAGTAACGGCTATTGGCATGGGCCAACACGTGGTCGAAGCAGAGGAAGAGGGAACAAAGGCAATACGAGCAGAGGACGTGGAAACTTTCATCGTCAATCAACAACCGGCACGGGCGAGCATGGAAACTCAAGAGCAGGCATATGGATAGCAACGGCGCACGCAGCAAACAGCAGTGAGACGAATGAGATAAGTAAGAACGAAATAGTGTGGCTATTAGATAGCGGGTGTACTGATCACATAATTAATGATATAAATTATTTCGATAAATCTATCGACCTAAAAGAACCGGTAAATATATATTTAGGCGATAATAGACCGATAAAAGCGACAAAAGTTGGGAATGTTATAAGTTATTTTGAAGCATTCGGAAAACAAAATGAAATAAATATGAGGAAAGTATTTTACGCGAAAGAAATGTCCGCAAATTTGATTAGTTTAGGTAAACTAACAGACAATAAGAATACGGTTATTTCCAAAGGAAATATTGCGAAAGTAATACATGAGGATAATAAACTTACAGCTGTAGCGTTCAAAGAAAATGGGACATATAGAATAAAAAGTATATTGAAAGGGAAGAAGCACTTAGTAAACAGCGCCGAACGTAGTGGTATGAGTAAAAAGGAAAGATGGCATAGGATGCTAGGACACGTAAATTTTAAATATTTAGAGATTTTGGGTAAAGAGCAGCTAGTGACTGGCATACCGAATGAATTTGAAAAGGAACTTTTGAAATGTAGGGTGTGTATAGAAAGCAAAATGCATAACTTACCTTTCAAAAATAATCGAACTAAGGCTAGGGAAATAATGGAAATTATTCATACGGACGTATGTGGTCCCTTTAAGACCACCGGATTCAATGGAGAAAAATATTTCATTTCATTTATCGATGATTATAGTAAAATAGCTAGGATCTATTGTATAAAATCAAAAGATGAGGTCTTTGATTCTTTCGTACAGTTCGTAAATGAAGCCGAAAATTTAACGGGCAAGAGGTTAAAAATATTAAGATGCGATAATGGTAAAGAATATTTAAATAATCGAATTTATAAATTTGCTAGGGATAAAGGTATAAGAATAAATAATTGCCCAACATACGTACATGAATTAAACGGGACAGCGGAAAGGTATAATAGAACAGTGATGGACATGGCGCGTTGCTTGTTAGCGGAAGCGAAAGTACATAAAAGGTACTGGCCGGAAATAGTTTGTACAGTGGCATACTTGAAAAATCGAATATTAGCGAATACTATAGAAAGAAAGACACCTTTTGAAATATTCTTCGGGAAAAAACCAAATGTTAAAAATCTACATCTATATGGTAGTAAAGTTTTTGTAAGAAGGCCAGAACAAAAAAGAGTTTCCAAATGGGACCAGAAGGCAGATATGGGAATTCTATTAGGATATAGTGAAGTAGGATACAGAGTCTTATTAGGTGGGAAAATAACAATAGCTAGACATGTAGAGGTCATAGAGACAGACACTAAATGTATCGGTTTTGAGGAAAATTCATTGAAGGCAGATAGAAATGATAGCGAAGATAACTATTCTTTGGATGGTATGGATAAGGAAGAGTTAGAAGGTAGGAAAGATGAAAATAATAGTAGTATTGAAAGCTCAAACACTCCTAGGAGATCTACACGTATTAAGAAAACTCCAGTAAGGTATCCAGAAAAGGAAAATATTTGCGAGATTCATGCAAATTATTGTAAAGTAGATATCCCTCGTACATTCGAGGAGGCGATTTGTTGCGAAAATAATGAAGTTTGGAAACAGGCTATGGATAAGGAAATAGAATGTCTCTATAAGAATAAAACTTGGAAATTGGTAGAAAGGGTAAAAGGCAAAGAAGTATTAGATGTAAAATGGGTTTACACGAAAAAATCAGAGGACAGGTATAAGGCTAGATTAGTGGTAAGGGGATTTCAACAAAGAAACGTAGCCGATGACATATATTCTCCAGTGGCGAGTAATCAGACCTTTAAGATATTGCTATCATATTGTTGTCAAAATGGATTAATAATTGAGCAAATGGATGTAGAAACTGCCTTTTTAAATGGTGAAGTAACCTCGGAGGTATATGTAAATCAACCAAAGGGATATGCGGACGGAACGAATAGAGTTTGTAAATTATCGAAAGCGCTTTATGGGTTAAAAGAAAGTCCGAGGGACTGGTATGATTGTTTTGACAAGTATGTGACGAGATTAGGTTTTAAAAGGAACAATATAGAGCTGTGCCTATATACTTATGGAGAGGGAGAAAATGTTGTTTATTTGTTAATATACGTAGACGATTTGTTGATTTGTAGTAAAAACAAAGGGAAGATACAAAGTGTAAAAAAAATTATTAACTGATAAATTTGAAATGAAAGATTTAGGTGAAGTAAAAGAATATCTTGGAATAAATATAGAGTATGATTATTTAAAAAAATGAAATGAGATTAAGCCAAAAGAAATACATAGAATCATTAGCAAACAAATATAAATTACATAACGGCAAATTGTACTGTACACCTATGGAGACCAACTTAAAAATTGAAAAAGCTGAGATAAATAGAGAGGACATTGGATACAAGAATTTAATTGGCGCATTGCTGTATATTAGTGTAAATACCAGACCCGATATAAGTTATAGTGTGAATTATCTGAGTAGATTTCAAGATTGTTGTAACGAGACACATTTTAAATATGCCTTGCGAATATTGAAATATTTGTACCGGACTAGAGATTTAGGGCTACATTATAAAAGAAATGAAAAATGCGAAACGATAGATTGTTATGTGGACGCTGATTGGGCAGGAGATCATATAGATAGGAAATCGACTTCTGGGTATGTAATTAGATTGTATGGAAATGTAATTGGATGGAAGTCTAAAAAACAAAGGTGTGTGACAAAAGCCTCGACGTATGCAGAGTATGTAGCTCTATCGGAAGCGGTGAGCGAAGTAATGACACTCAGAGAACTAATGAAAATCTTCGATGTAAATGTAGACGATAACCCTGTAAAAATCTATGAGGATAACTCTGGAGTAATGAGTATAGCAAAATACGGAACTTTTACAAAAAATTCTAAACACATCGAAGTTCATTACCACTACGTTCACGAGTACGTAAAGGAAAATAAGATAAACATAATAAAAGTAAGTACAGAAGAAAACACTGCGGATATTTTTACGAAGGCACTGTGTAGAGAGAAATTTGAAAGGTTTAGGTCATGGATGAATGTAAAATAAGAGAAATGTAAAGAAAGCGATAAATGTCAAATATTTTGTTAATTCGACAAGTATGTAAATAAAATTAAGTGTACAGTATAAATGTAAGGAGGCGTGTTAGGGAAGTGATACATTTACACTGTACATGAGAGTGTGTGTGTAAGGGTTAGAGGGCGTCAAGGACTCAGTGGAGACAAAAGACTGTTGCCAGATGTTAGAAGAATCTAGGCTAGTCGGTTGGCAACAAGCGTGCGTGCAAGACGTCCTTAGAGAGGAATATAGGTGTATAACTATTATATGGAAATATAGCAAATAATTTGTATTCCCAAATCCTCGAATTTCCTTAACAGCTATATCTGTCGTTATATTTTGCTATTTCCTCTTTGACTGTAGGTATCTTGAGGTCGCGATCGATGGTTTCGTTGGTAACATACCAAGGTGCGTCTATTAAGGCTCTTAGCGTTTTCGATTGGAATCGTTGTAGTATTTCGATGTTGGGGTTACTTGGACAGCAACAGCTGGTGATACTGTCATACACCTCCATTTATAAACTTTCGAAAATCGATGTGACCTTCAAACTTTAGTGTATTCTGTTTCACAGCACAAAATGTTTCCGAAACGTACGTTTATTGTTACAATAAACTTGACTAGTGGCTCTGAAATACTATCCTTGAAAAAACAATGGGGAAATTGGAGCAAAAAAAAGAAGGAAATAAACAAAGACCTTGTTGGTTCGTAAAAATAAAATATGCTACAGGAAAAACTTTTTCCAACGGATTGAGATGCGACAAGCTTTAAAAGCTATGACGCGAATCGAGCGTTTGTCTATGTTTCGATCGTTCGCGGAGAGACGCGATCGCCAGATAGCACGTCAACGAGAGTTGTAAGTTCCCATTACGATTAAATAATCGACGCCACGAACTGATCGATTCCCTTATTTCGATTAGGATAATAAGGGTAGTTCAATGAATTCCACAGAATTAACACAAATAAATTAACGTTTATTTTAACAAATTATCAACTAGGAAGACATAAAGAGAACAACAAAAAGAAATGTAACTACGTAATGCGCGATATAAGATATGTGTTGACGGTTCGGCTTCTCGAAACGTTCTGCACGCCTTTCGATTTTTTCCGTTTTTTCTGGAAGGCGACCCCCACTACGTTCGGATCACGCCACATTCTTTTACGCCAGGTAAAATAACGGCCACGAATCGACGTTTCTGGAGGTCGCCCTGCTTAATGAACCATGCGCTTGCCACTACAATGTTTGTTTGTCGGAGCCGCGACGATCCGTCTGCGACATTATAGTGCCGCGACCGACAGTTAAGAATATGATCTATGGCAAGCCGCATGGCGTAACAGTCTACAAGAGCGCATTTTCGGTGGATATATATGTCGGAATGACATTGGGGATAGGGTTGTCGGTGTTTGAGGAGTCTTCATTGAAGGTAGCCATCGTTGCGGTGTAACGAAGATACGATTTATTGACACAGGTATGAATAACACAGGTTTGACAATCTACCACGGCGGTGAGACATCCGCGACACCAGTGACAGTAGTCTCCGGTTCAATAACGAATCCGCGGCCAACGGGATGACAGATGGGCGTTCTCGCTGAATCTAAGTCTGACTCGTAAAAATAATTGCTGAGCGTAAAGGCGTTACTCTTTGGTCGACGGGAGCGCGTAAAAGAATGCCCGTCCCGTCCCGATGATGCCACAGAGGAAAACTATAATGGGGTGTGTCTAAGGACACGAGATCATCGGATTCGTCGAGGAAAGCCTTCGTTTAGGAAGTAAGGGAAATTGACGTTGCTGCTAATTGGTCAATCTCCATATCGATGGTTAGAAAAAGATGCTAGCCGCCCTCGAGGGAAAGTTGCTAGTGGGAGACGCCGCTCGTTGAAAAATATGTCTCCCCTATCTTCCCGTAGTTGGGACAAAGACTGTTTGTCTGTTTGAAGGACTTTAGTTAACTAAACCTTAAGATTTATAACGGGCCCTCGGGCTAGCCGAACATGTACTGCGGAGACGCATCGACATCTGGCAATCATCTTACTCGAAGAATAGGGTCTGCGTGTGGCGAGCCACGGGACAGAAACCGTTGGAATGTTTACTGTCGCGTGTCGCCACGAATATTTCTTTTAAGGAGAGCTATAGAATTACTCCATACCTTTGTTAGGCAAAGCGTTCATCCCTTGACCGCGGCTACGTTGGGCGACAGACCGTCACCTCGAGCCAAAGCTCACCGTCACTAATCTCGAACAATTACAATCGGATTGAATAACTACAATAGTTTAGTTACAGTTATAGTAGACTTTAGATTGCAATGTTGCGGGGCTATCCAAAGGTTCCGGTGTCCTTTCATCTCCGACATATAGATATACATGTATATGTGACGAAATATACTAAAGCAATATTGACCCTTTGTCGCTGAAAGTATCAAACTACAAAACTGCTAAAAATGGTTGCTACCGCAACCATTCTGCAATCTACCTTGCCCAAAACACTCTTCCAGTCACCTCCAAACTCTTCAATTCTCTCCACCTAACCACCCACAAACCATTCACAAACATGCAATTCTCGACAAAAGAAGAACTTATCGTCAGTTGTCCTTAACATCTCGTTCATTCATTTGGTCCCTATCCCCCTATTTCCTCCCACTGCGATGATCGCACTACATTTTTCCACGTCTCTATTCTATTCTCTGGATGATCTGAATTCTCGAGCAGTCGAGTGACGATTGATCTGTACAATTGATCGATTTCTTTTTACTACAGACATGCAAGAAATTCCGTGTTGGAGAGCGATGTTGCGAGTTCGAGTGCCTGGACCATCTGAAGAACGTTACCGGAACTGGTATAGTTTATGTCGTTGATGATAAGAATTCCTCCACGACTCAGCAACAAGAGCTACTCTGGGTGATGAGCTTAATGGTGCTGTTGCGGCTATTTTAATTTTTCAACAAGGATCCAGATGGCGCCGTTGACGAAATTCTTTCATTATAAACGTCAACGATCAACATCAGCCATCAGGGAACGAAGAAGGTACGCTGTAACGTGTCTGAGTAATTATACCTCGAGGAGTACATACAGTTATGTAATGAAGGTTCGTATGTGAGTGTTTGTTTTCTTATTTCTTTTCCCTTTGTTTCATTTGAATGGATTTTTGTACTCAAAGAGCGAGGTAAGATTACGTCAGATACGTTTTTACATATGCTAAACAAATGGAAAATGATGATGATGAATCAATGACACGTAGAAAATTATAATCTATTATATTGCTGTTATCTAATGGTGTTGTAGTTGACTGTATGGTGGATGTATCTAATGGTGTTGTAGTTGACTGTATGTTGTTCAATATTGCTATGAAACTCTTCTGATTCATTGTCACTTATACGAAGGATGGAAGTATACGAAATTGATAAAATTATTAATAATATTTACGAAGAGAAAGTAAACTGTTGGATATATGACAAAATAATTCTATTTTAAATAAGAGACTGGTCAGCGTGGTTATTTTGTTTACAAAATCAAACGAATTTAATGAATGTAATGGTAAGGAAGTAACTATAAGTGGCTGTTAAACTATTTTTATGCTTGAAAAGTAATTCGCAAAGTAATGTAAAGCAGTACTACTGAGTTGTACATAACCTCTTTCAGAATTTGTTCTTAACCTCTTGCTTCATAACTTCCTTAATTATACTCTTCAAACTTATTGACTACTTCGATGTTGTTACGAACAGAAACTGATAAAATATTAATCTTAAATATAGATTGAAATGAAAGCTTGTCACGTAAATATATATATGTCGGAGATGAAATGAAAACCGGAGCCTTCCCTATGCAATTTTGAGGAAGCCTTTTAATGCTTTAGCCTAGATTTTATCATAACTGTAATTAAGTAATTGTCATCTGTAATTGTTTGACATTTGTGAAAAGCGAAAGTGGATTCGAGGTGACAACTGGTCGCTGAACGTAGCCACGGTCACGGGATAAACGTTTTGCTTGATGAAGACAGAAATTGCCTAGTATCGGCGTTTGGATCTTTCTCGATGTTTCCAAAGAGTATATAACAAACTTTTGACAGATATTGCCTAGCAACAACGATTGGAACCTTCTCGATGTTTCCAGCGAGAATATAACAAACAAATGCAGTCGTATTACGAAAAAGATTTTAATCAGATATTCATTCGTGTGATCGCCTTGGAAAGTGATACATCGAGTAATTTTTCCGAGTGATTCAGCAAACGTATTTTTGTGTTATAAAATTGTTTAAAGTTTTCCCGTTGACCGTGGATTCGTTTGAACTCCGGATCATTGTTTATAGCGTAAATTAAATTCAATATTTGTAAATTTATCAATCGTTAATTTTCATTATTCGTTAAATTAGTAAATCGTAAGATATATTATTCGTTTCTTTTATTGTTCGATAAAACTTATTATTCTTTAATCTAATTAATAATTTAATTTATCATTTTGTTAATCAATCATATCATTTACAAAATTCATTATTCATAATATTTGTAAAACCTTGTTTATTCGTGTAAATATATTCTCTGTTTTGTAAAACAATGGCTAATTCAAACGAAGAATCGTTACGCGCCTTAAATCCTAATGATAACCCGACATCAGAAGTGGGATCAAGCCCATGTGTCACTTTAGAACAACTCATGAAAATCATGGACCGGATAACTCAGCCAAGGGAGCAAAGACCGAGTACGGAACCTAAGGATGTAACGTTACCACGTTTTGACCCTGAAGGCACGGGTTTATATGCTAAGCTCACAAGATCAACGCTTTCAACGATTAACGTTCGCAAATAATATCAAGGCGGAGGAACAATTTTATGATGAAATGAGAGCTCTTCCTTACAACGATCTGCCGGCAACTTTGTTAGGAAATACATCGGAAGAACCTGAAGTTAAACGACGCAAGTTATCGCATTACCGGGTGAAGAGTCATTATTGTGGTACTCTTGGACACAAAATAACGGGGTGTCGCAAGAGGATGCGTAGTGAACAGCGGAAGGATACAAAGGATACAAAGGATACACAACACCAGGAAAGAAACCGTCCAGCTTCATCGTCCAAGGTGGTTTGCTTCAAGTGTCGTGCGGAGGGTCATATCGCACCTGATTGTCCACAACTGCAGAACAGAAAATCCGGCTTCAAGAATGAACGTCGAGTCGACTCCTGTGTGGTAGAGCCTCCAGCTGGTAAATTAAGTCATCTGGGTGAGTCGTACCCATTTTATTTCGATTCCGGAGCCGAATGCTCATTAATCAAAGAATCCGTAGCTTCGAAATTTTCTGGCAAACGAACGACTGATGTAGTAATAATGCGAGGCATAGGGAATACTTGTGTTAACAATACATCTCAGATTTTATCCACTGTATGTATTAACGGTTTTACATTGGAGATAACTTTTCATGCCCTTGCTGATAATTACTTAAAATACGATATCATGATTGGTCGTGAAATTTTGAGCCAAGGTTTTGACGTGAATGTTACACGAAACAGTGTCGATATTTGTAAGACAAAAATAGTTAACGCTTGTAGCAGAGTCGCGGAAGATGTGATCAACATTAATGAGGTCGACACTGATGTAGTTGGTAACGATAAAGATCGATTGATTTCTGTTCTCGAGAAATACAAAGAGTCATTTATTACGGGTTTTCCGCGGAATCGTGTAAATACGGGTCAATTAGAAATTCGTATAATTAATCCCAACGTTACCGTGCAACGAAATCCTTATAGACTCAGCGAGGAGGAGCGGGGAATAGTTCGAGAGAGGATAGGTGAACTGATCCGAGCAAAAATCATAAGACCGAGTAATTCACCATTCGCAAGCCCTATATTACTTGTTAAAAAAAAGAACGGTTCAGATAGATTATGTGTAGATTACCGAGCATTAAATAAAAACACCGTCGCGGATCGGTACCCTCTTCCTCTCATAGCTGACCAGATCGCGAGACTGAAAAGGGCGAAATACTTTATAAGCCTGGACATGGCCAGCGGGTTTCATCAAATTCCTATTCACCCGAATTCGACTGAATATACCGCGTTCGTTACTCCTGATGGTCAATATGAATACATGACGATGCCGTTTGGATTGAAGAATGCACCGTCTGTTTTTCAGAGGGCCATTTTCAATGCCTTAGGTGATCTTGCTTATTCATATGTTGTCGTTTATTTGGATGATGTTTTAATTATTGCCGATACGATAGATCAGGCGTTAGAAAGATTAAACACCGTCCTAGATACCCTCGTAAACGCCGGATTCTCTTTTAACTTTTCTAAATGTTCTTTCTTGAAGACGTCAGTACTTTATCTGGGTTATGTGATTCATAACGAAGAAGTCCGACCAAACCCAGGTAAAGTACAAGCCTTGAGCTCTTTGCCCGCACCAACGACTGTTACACAGCTCCGGGAATTCATTGGTTTAGCTTCTTACTTTCGAAAATTTGTTCCTAAATTCTCACAGGTAATGAAATCTTTGTATGCTCTCACTTCCGGTAGCAAGAACATAAATTGGACGGATAAACATGAAAAAAATTAGGCAAAAAGTAATTTCTATTCTGACCAATGAGCCGGTGCTAATGATATTTGACCCCAAATATCCAATAGAACTACATACGGATGCTAGTTCCGAAGGATTTGGGGCTATCTTAATGCATAGGGTCGAAGGTAAAAATAGAGTAGTTGAGTATTATAGCAAGCGGACTAGCCCTGTGGAATCTAGATATCATTCTTATGAGTTAGAAACGCTGGCAGTGGTAAACGCCATCAAGCATTTTCGTCACTATCTGCACGGTCGGGAATTTCTTGTTGTCACTGATTGTAATT
>NW_022884607.1:0-22261 GCF_011952205.1 Bombus bifarius
GTTAGATAAAACATCCATCTCGTGACCGTGGCTACGTTCAGCGACCGATTGTCACCTCGAACCCAATCTCGCTTATTACAAATCTTAAACAATTACAACTATAATAAAATCTAGGCTAAGGTACTAGAGGATGTTCCCAAAATTTCCAAGGAAGGGCTTCGGCTTTCCTTTCATCTCCGACATATATATATATATATACGTATTTATATGTATATTTCTCTCGCCCGTGTAGTGTGCATACGAAATGAAATGTTAATTATTTATTTTATATTAATTTCTTTTAATAAGATAGAACACGCACACGCACACGTATATATGTATATATTTCTGGCAAGGTGATTTTCATTTAGATTCTTTAGTGATATAGTGTTGTGTATTTGAGGTTATGTGTCAATCGTTTGATTTCATATATACATATATATGTCGGATCAGAATTCGAATTGTGGGCGCGCGACGACTCTTCATGTGGGCTAGCCATCGTTTCACAAAGCCGAGATTTTATTTACACGTATATACAGGTCTATCACTAAGCTTAACAAATAATAAGTACAACTAATAATAAGACTAACAAACACTAAGCCTAATGAATAATACGATCTACGAATAATTAAATTAAATAATACTATTAGCAATGTTTGAGTTCAAACGAATCCACGGTCACCGGGATAACTCTTTACTAAGCGAAACTAACTTAGACGCAAATGCGATCCTCGAAATCGCTCGATGTATCACTCTCCAAGGCAATCGCAAGAATGCCAGCCTCGTGGAGATTTTTCTCCCTGTACGATTGCATTTTGTTTTCTATCCCCGTTTGGAAGCATCGAGAAGGTTCCAAACGCCGTTGCTAGGCACACTCGTTGGAAGCATCGAGAGAGTTCCAAACGCCGTTGCTAGGCAGTTTCTGCCTGGAGTTTTGGTTACTAAATACAATGTATGTCCCATGCATCGGCACCTCCGAGGCAACATCACACGTGGCTCGGCCCGCTCTCGAGGCCGCATGCCGCCACAACCACACTTCTCGGAAAACACATACAACCACTCCAGACCTCCGTTAGATAAAACATCCATCCCGTGACCGTGGCTACGTTCAGCGACCGATTGTCACCTCGAACCCAATCTCGCTTATTACAAATCTTAAACAATTACAACTATAATAAAATCTAGGCTAAGGTACTAGAGGATGTTCCCAAAATTTCCAAGGAAGGGCTTCGGCTTTCCTTTCATCTCCGACACGGCCATCCTGACTATCACACGTCCTCGGGTGTACCTTCGTCAACAAAACAAAAGGAAACAAGATTAGTGTCATTGTGATTAGCATTCAAAGTGCCAGTTGCATTCTGCGTGCTTTCAGTCGGGTCGTAATGACATGACGGACCATTCTCGATTTCACACCCAAATGGGTCTCATCCTTCGAATCGCACATACTCTCAAAGTTCGTTACATAACCAGCTTCGTAACACGATCGCTGTCAACACTAGACCGCCTCCAGCCTCGTGACATTGTCACTGTCGGTACTAGACCAGCTTCAGCTTCGTGACATCGTCGCTGTCGGTACTAGACCAGCTCCAAATCCGTGACATTGTCGCTGTCGGTACTAGACCAGCTCCAACCTCGTGACATTGTCGCTATCGGTACTAAACCAGCTCCAACCTCGTGGCATTGTCGCTGTCGGTACTAAACCGGCTCCCAGCTTCGTGACATCGTCGCTGTCGGTACTAAACCGGCTCCCAGCTTCGTGACATCGTCGCTGTCGGTACTAAACCGGCTCCCAGCTTCGTGACATCGTCGCTCCCAGTGCCTGACCGCACTGAACTCCGTCCCATGGCCGCACCTGGGCTCATATAATTCTACGATCCTCTGGGATCGGGGTACTCACATCGCCATGGTCACTGTTCTCGTCATCACAACAGACATCCAACTCCGCAGGAATGCGACTATCCGGCATTTTCCTTAACCTGTCATGACTGTACTTGTATGACCTTTTCCCATCCAGTGTTTTCAAGGTATATCGGTCTCCTTCCAGGACCTCCGATATCACAAACGGACCCCTGAATTTTGGATCCAATTTTGTCTGGTTCCTTTCTTCATTTTGGCGTAGTACCAAATCACCAGGATTAAACCTAACTACTTTAGCTTTGGTTTTATCGAATCTCTCTTTGTCATACCTAGCACTAGTTTCCATCTCTTTTATTGCCTGTTGTCTTACACTAGAGATATCTATTTCCTTTTCCTCCATGTTATCAGGTAGTAATAAGTCATACGGTCTTGCTGCTCTACCAATCAATAACTCTAAAGGACTCGATTTGGTTACGCGGTTGATGGTGCAATTCAAAGCCAATTGCATCTCCCCGATCGCGTCTTGCCATGAACGCCCGGTCGTTTCTACCGTTGTGAACATATTTTTTAACGTGCTCATAACACGTTCTACTTGCCCATTGGCCCTACTTGCACCGGTCGCGATCAAATGAACTTTGATTTGTTTGCTTGCACAGAATTCTTGAAATTCCCGGCCCGTGAAACATCTACCCTGATCTGCTATTATCCGACAGGGACTACCGAACAAAAACACGGCGGACTTAAGTGCCTTGATAACGCTAAGCGAATCCAATTTGCGTGTGTGATGTAAGTGCACGAATTTCGTAAAGGCATCGATCAAGACGACGACATACTCTTTCGAGTCATTCTTGCCACTCAGCTTGCCCGTTATGTCCATATGCACCGTATGCCACGGTATGCCGGTCTTAGGTATAGGATGCAGTTCAGCCTGTATTTTACCTGAACTAGCCTTCGAAACTCTACAAGCATGGCAGTTCTCGACAAACTTGCGAACATACTTCGCCATTCCCTCGAACCAATAATACTCATAGAGCTTCTCGAGCGTTTTATCCCATCCTAAGTGCATAATTGACTGATGCACATGGTTGATGACGGACCATCTAAAACCTCTCGGAACAATGGGTAAGCAAAGGGTTCTGCCCTTTCGTTGTACTTTACGGTAAAGTGTACCGGATCGCAGTTCGTAGGTATTCGCGATATCTTCCGCGAGCTCTTCGTTCTGTAATTTATTAACGATTTCGGAGATTTGCGGATCGCGACGTTGTTCCGCTAATAGCCAGTCTTCGGAGATCTCGGCCAGATTAATCTCTTTCTCTGCGACCTTGTCTATCGTACGGCGATTCAAGTCTACGGGGTTTCGCGAAAAGAAATCTACGTGGGCCATTCGTTTACCCTCTCGATACATGATGTCAAAATCGAATGTTTGCAAATAAGCCCACCACCTATAAACCCGGTCGTTTAAGTTTACTTTGTTGCTGGAGGCTTTCAAAGAATTACAGTCCGTAACTACTAAGAATTTCCGTCCATGTAAGTAGTGTCGGAAATGCTTAACGGCGCTTACTACTGCTAGTGTCTCCAGTTCGTACGAATGATACCTAGATTCCGCGGGACTGGTCCTTTTACTATAATATTCGATGACTCTGTTTTCCTTTTCGACTCGATGCATTAAAATAGCTCCATACCCCTCCGAACTAGCGTCGGTATGTAGCTCTATGGGACGATTGGGATCAAATATCATTAACACCGGCGCGTCGGTCAGAACGGAAATTATCTGTTGTCTTATCTTTTCGTGCCTGTCCGTCCAAGTTATGTGCTTGTTACTAGAAGTGAGTGCGTACAAGGGTTTCATCACTTGCGAAAATTTAGGAATAAATTTTCGGAAGTAAGAGGCCAAACCTATAAACTGCCTAAGCTGTGTGACGGTCGACGGTGCAGGTAAAGAATTCAAAGCTTGTATTTTTCCCGGGTTTGGACGAACTTCTCCGTTACGAATTACATATCCCAAATAAAGTACCGACGTCTTCAGAAAAGAACATTTAGCGAAATTGAAAGAAAATCCGGCGTTTACGAGAGTGTTTAGTACAGTGTGCAACCTTTCTAGAGCTTGATCTATTGAGTCGGCGATTATTAGAACGTCGTCCAAATAAACAACGACATACGAATAAGCGAGGTCGCCTAAGGCCTTGAAAATGGCTCTCTGGAAAACGGCTGGTGCATTTTTCAACCCAAACGGCATCGTCACGTATTCGTATTGACCGTCGGGGGTAACGAACGCAGTATATTCCGTCGAGTTAGGGTGAATGGGGATCTGGTGAAATCCGCTAGCCATGTCCAGGCTAATGAAGTACCTCGCACTCTGCAATCTCGCGATTTGGTCAGCAATAAGGGGTAAGGGATACCGATCCGCGACCGTATTTTTATTCAGCGCTCGAAAATCTACGCACAATCTGTCTGAGCCGTCCTTCTTCTTCACGAGTATTATGGGGCTCGCGAACGGCGAATTACTAGGTTTTACAATTTGTGCTTTAATTAACTCGTCTATCCTCTCGCGTACTATTCTTCGCTCTTCCACGCTAAGCCTGTAAGGGCTTCTCTGCACGGTGACGTTGGGATCGATTAGCCGTATTTCCAACTGGCCAGTACTGACGCGAGTACGCGGGAAACCCGTAATGAATGATTCTTTAAATTGTTCGAGAACAGAGATTAATCGATCTTTATAGTTACCGATCACATCAGTGTCAACCTCGTTAATGTTGACCGCATCTTCCGCGACTTTACCACAAGCGTTAACGACCTTTGTTTTACAAATAACAAGGCTATCTTGCGCGATATTTACGTCGAATCCCTGGCTCAAAATCTCGCGACCAATCATGATGTCGTATTTTAGGTAATCGTCAGCAAGGACATGGAAAACTATCTCCAATGTAAGATCGTTAATACGAACAGTGGACAAAATCTGAAGTGTACTCTTAACACAAGTATTCCCGATCCCCCGCATCACTACCACATCGGTTATTCTTTTACCCGAAAATTTCGAGGCTAGGGACTCTTTGATTAACGAACACTCGGCCCCAGAATCAAAGTAAAATGGATACGACTCACCCAGATGGCTTAATCTACCAGCCGGAGCTTCTACTACACAGGAGTCGATCCGGCGTTCGTCAATGGAATCGTAGTTTCTTTTCCGCGATGATGGGCAATTAGGCGCGATATGTCCCTCCTCGTGGCATTTGAAGCAGGTCACCTTCGACGATGCGGCTGGTCGTTTTTCCTTCGGGTTTCGTATATCCTGCTCCTTCCCCGTTTGTGTTTGCAGGCGACACTCCGTTCTCCTATGCCCGTGAGCACCACAGCGGTAGCACTTAATCCGAGGAACTGATAGCCTGCTGCGTTTAGCTTCAGGTTCCGTTAGTGAATTTCTTGGCGAAAATGTCGGCTGATCGTTGTAAGGGAGAATCCTCATTTCATCATGAAATTGGTCCTCCGTCCTGATATTATTCGCGAGCGTTAGTCGCCGAAAGCGTCGATCTTGTGAACTCAGCATATAAAGGGCGAAGGCATTGATCACTTCGGGCATCGTTAGATCTTGCAACTTCATCTGCAGCATGGAGCGGAGGCGACTACCGTACGCTCCCGGAGATTCAGTCTCCGACGGTCGTTCTCTGGATATCCTTATTAACGCCGAAGCGGCTGTCTCTCTGCCACCAAAACGCGAAAGAAATTGTTCCTTGAACGTTGGCCAGGTAAGCTTTCCACCGCGTACCATTTGTGAAAGCCAATGCGCAGCAGAACCCCTTAGGGCGCGATTTAGAGCGGAAAGTAACGCACTCTCTTGCATCGGGTGGTCTTTCAAAATCAGATCAGCATGAGAGCACCACGCGGATGGATCGGCGCCCGCGCCTTCGGGGTCAAAACGTGGTAACGTTGCATCCTTAGATTCCGTACTCGGTCGTTGCTCCCCCGCTTTGTGCGCTAGCGTTTGAATTAACTCGCGCACAAGGTCCATTTGCTCTTGTAGCACTTTAAACGGTACTGATCCCACTTCTGATGTCGGATCAGAATTCGAATTGTGGGCGCGCGACGACTCTTCATGTGGGCTAGCCATCGTTTCACAAAGCCGAGATTTTATTTACACGTATATACAGGTCTATCACTAAGCTTAACAAATAATAAGTACAACTAATAATAAGACTAACAAACACTAAGCCTAATGAATAATACGATCTACGAATAATTAAATTAAATAATACTATTAGCAATGTTTGAGTTCAAACGAATCCACGGTCACCGGGATAACTCTTTACTAAGCGAAACTAACTTAGACGCAAATGCGATCCTCGAAAACGCTCGATGTATCACTCTCCAAGGCAATCGCAAGAATGCCAGCCTCGTGGAGATTTTTCTCCCTGTACGATTGCATTTTGTTTTCTATCCCCGTTTGGAAGCATCGAGAAGGTTCCAAACGCCGTTGCTAGGCACACTCGTTGGAAGCATCGAGAGAGTTCCAAACGCCGTTGCTAGGCAGTTTCTGCCTGGATTTTTGGTTACTAAATACAATGTATGTCCCATTGCATCGGCACCTCCGAGGCAACATCACACGTGGCTCGGCCCGCTCTCGAGGCCGCATGCCGCCACAACCACACTTCTCGGAAAACACATACAACCACTCCAGACCTCCGTTAGATAAAACATCCATCCCGTGACCGTGGCTACGTTCAGCGACCGATTGTCACCTCGAACCCAATCTCGCTTATTACAAATCTTAAACAATTACAACTATAATAAAATCTAGGCTAAGGTACTAGAGGATGTTCCCAAAATTTCCAAGGAAGGACTTCGGCTTTCCTTTCATCTCCGACATATATCTTGTATTGTGACAACATAGTATTGAAGGTTTTGTTTCTAGATTATTGTGCGTTTAATGTGTGTTTACATATTTGTGTTTGATGGTAGAATTTCTGTACCCAATTCCTCAAGTCGTTGCGCTGTTAATCGTTTTGAGCGTTTGGGCTATCGACAGGTTGTCGCTTAGTCCCACGTGTTGCGTTGTGTGTTCTATAGTAGTTTTAGTTTAGAAAATAGATTATTTATATGTTTATGTAGAGACATGACTTATTTTATAATTCTTTACCGGAATGTAGGCTAGTTTTAAGTATGTATCTGTTTGATAGAGTGCGCACACATATATATATGTTTAATACAATATTGTATGTTTTATGTATTCGTTAGACTATTAGTTTTTGACTTCGTATATACTTATATTTCATAAATTGTTAATATAGTATTGGAAGCACTCTAATATTTACTAGTTTATTACATGTCTAGCATATATGTTTATACTTATATGTAACTCTCCAAGTTGATTGATTAAAATATATTTATATATACATGTATTTCTGGCGTTTCAATTATTTCCCCTTTTGTAGTTATTCTTATTTCCCGGTTTATTTGTTTGGTTCGTAACTCGTTCAATCCATTAACTGGTTTTATTTATTTTATTTTATACTGGTTGGATTTATTAGTCGCCCTCGTTTTGTTAATCCTTCCTTTAGTTTCGTAGCGCCGTGTGTTCGTTCGTGCATTCAAATCCTTATTCGCGCGTTTTGTATAGAATAGTTTTCTTGTTCTTGTCACGGCGCGTGCGGAGCGCGGGACGTGACACCCCCGCCCTTGGAGTTCAAATTTCCAAAGGAAATTTGACTGATGGTGTCACTGAGTTTGCTCAAGGCGGATGTAGATGTCGTTGGTTGTTGAGTGACTACCGGTGTTATCGTCCATCATTCCCAGGATGTTTACTCTGGCCAATGTGTTTAAGACTGCAATTTTTCTGCCGGGAACATGACGTGGTCCCGTAGTGCGTCCAGGTCCTCTTGGGTATATATTCCGCTCATGGTCAACGACGATGGTGCTGAATATCGTCACGTTTGGCGCACGTCCGGGCGGAGTTTGTGTGGTGCGATTCCCTTGCCAAACGGGTAGCTCCGAGTAGCATTTTGTTGTATGTCGTACTTTTACTTGTACCGGAATATATTTGACTATATGGACCGCTTCTCCTGCGATCAAATCCATGTGTCCTGGGTTTTGGTTATGGCGTATGCAAATTCGTCCGGCGGTAAGTTTGCCAAGCTTAAAGCGTTCTCTATTAGTTTCTTCTGTGTGGTGTATCTTTATGTCAGTGTATCATGGTATAATATTTTCATTTCTCGAGTTTATCAGAAATAAGAATAACCTTTTATAGAAAAAGAAAATTTTTATATTCATATATATTATATTATTTTTCCTTTCCCCCTTTTTTTTCTCTTCTTTTTTTTATTGTTAAAACCTTGTTTTATTTTAGGTTTTACGTTCATGTTATCAGTGAAAATAAATATTATGACTACTACTTGGGTTATAATTATATACATATATGCGTACGTATTGGTAAGTAGTATAAATGAATTTGTTTTATTGTTATAAATATATAAGTATATATCGTCAATAGGAATAAATATTACAAATGTACCTTGTCTTTGAATATATATATATATGTCGGAGATGAAAGAACACCGGAGCCTTTGGAATTTTGAATAATCCCGCAACATTGTAACCTAGAGTCTACTATAGCTGTAATTGAACAATTGTAGTTATTCAACCCGATTGTAATTGTTCGAGAGTCGTGATAATGAGCTTGGGCTCGAGGCGACAGTCAGTCGCCGAACGTAGCCGCGGTCACGGGATGAACGCTTTGTCTAACAAAGGTATGGAGTAATTCTATAGCTCTCCTTAAAAGAAATATTCGTGGCGACACGCGACAGTAAACATTCCAACGGTTTCTGTCCTGTGGCTCGCCACACGCAGACCCTATTCTTCGAGTAAGATGATTGCCAGATGTCGATGCGTCTCCGCAGTACATGTTCGGCTAGCTCGAGGGCCCGTTATAAATCTTAAGGTTTAGTTAACTAAAGTCCTTCAAACAGACAAACAGTCTTTGTCCCAACTACGGGAAGATAGGGGAGACATATTTTTCAACGAGCGGCGTCTTCCACTAGCAACTTTCCCTCGAGGGCGGCTAGCATCTTTTTCTAACCACCGATATGGAGATTGACCAATTAGCAACGCCAATTTCCCTTACTTTCTGAACGAAGGCTTTTCTCGACGAATCCGATGATCTCGTGTCCTTAGACACACCCCATTATAGTTTTCCTCTGTGGCATGATCGGGACGGGAAAGACATTCTTTCTCGCGATCTCATTGATGAAAGGAGTAACTCTTTACGACCAGTGAATATTACGCGTCCGACTTAGATTTTGTGAGTACGTTCATCTATCATCCCGTCGACCGCGGATTCGTTATTGAACCTAGGATCATTGTCATTAGTTTCTCGAGCACCTAACTACCGCGGTTACTTGTCCGGTTCTATAATAATCGTATTTGCACTAGTCAATGTCTTCTCCATTGCATAACGACAACGTGTAACCCAAACGAAGATTCGTTTCACGCCCCTAACCCTAATTCTAATGTAAACCCGACATCAGAAGTGGGATCAGTGCCGGTTATAACAGTGCAAGAGCTTACGACCATCGTGCGCGAGTCAATTCCGTCGCTAGTGCAAAAATCGAGTGTGGAACCTAACAATTTTTCGACTCCGCTGCCTGGTGCGCAGCTACCAATCTGATTATGGAGAAAGATCCTTTACAAAGCAGTGCCCTGAATATAATTTCAATGCCGAGTGTCGAATTGACTTCTACGTAGTGGAGGCGCTAACTGGTACATCAAGCCATCCGGGTGAGTCGTTTCCATTTTACCCCGATTTCGGAGCCGAGTGTTCGCTAATTAAAGAATCCGTAGTCTTGAGAATTTCTGGCAAAAGAACGATTGATATAGTAGTAATGCGAGGAATAAGAGATATTGGTACTAAACGTATCGCTCAAATCTTGCCCGTTGCAGGTGTTAGTGGTTAGAGATAAATTTTTCATGTCCTGGCTGATAGTTATTTAAAAATACGATATCGCGATTGCTCGTCAAATTTTAAGCCAAGATCTTGACGTAATATTACACAAACTAGCCTCGCTATGTGTAAAACAAAAATAATTCATGCCCGTAATAAAACCGCTGAAAACGAGATCGATGTCAATGAAGTTGACAATGAGGTACGTGGTAGTGATAAAAGTCGATTAATCTTTCTTTTCGAAAATTCAGAGATTCATCCGTTACGGGTTCCCTACGTACTCGTACAAAAAATACAGGACAGTTAGAAGTACAATTAATTGATCCTAACATCGCCGTACAAGGAGTCCTAATAGACTTCGCGAGCGCAGAGTAGTACGTGATAGAACAAGCGACTTAATTACAGCCAAAAATCATAAAGCCTAGTAATTCACCGTTCGCGAGCCCCGTGTTACTCGTGAAGACGAACAATGGTTCAGATAGATGATAGACAGATTTTCGAGAACTAAATAAATATACGGTCGCGAATCGGTATCCTTTACCCCTCATTGCGGATCGAGTCGCGAGATTGCAAAAGCGAGATATTTTATTATTCTGGACATGGCCGGTGGGTTTCTCCAAACCCCTATTCATCCTAATTCTAGGAAGTATACAGCATTGATTACCCTCGATGAACAATTTGGATAATAAGTTGTTGTTTTCTTCGAATTCTTTTGTGCCTTTGTTCGATCCATTCGATGTCCTTTATTTGCATAACATAAGTGCGTGCGCGTTTAATGTTTCTTCCGGAAGTCATTTTCGGGACGGCGATACTATGCTGACTCCGTCGAAAATGGGGATTCTTATATCTTCGGACAACCCTAATAATTTTGCAACTCATACTTGTCTAAATATTCTAATATTTATGTTCTTCCTTGCTACAATTTTGTAAACCATCAAAGCGTTTACTACGGAAACCCTCAGGAGTAGTCGCGTGCCAAGTCTTCTGTAGCATTTGACCCTTTTTAATTGTGGTGACATAAGAAATCATTTGGTCGGAGTGATCTGTACTACACTTTCCTTCATTGTATTCAGCAGCGGCTGCTGATTTCGATGTTGCGAACAAACGAAACGAGAGATCGTTCTTGAGATTCCTTTGAAAACACGTATAACAGCCAACGTGCCATTCGTACGTTGTCGTCTATTTGGATGATGTCCTAATTATTGCCGACTCGATAGATCAAGCTCTAAAAGTATTGCACACCGTACTAGATACCCTTGTAAAAGCCGGATTCTCCTTTAACTTTTCAAAATGTTCTTTTCTAAAGGCATCGGTACTCTATTTGGAATATGTAATTTACGACGGAGAAGTTCGTCCCAATCCGGGTAAAATGCACGCCTTGAGTTCTTTACCTGCGTCAACGACCGTCACACAGCTCAGGCAGTTCATAGGTTTAGCCCTTTATTTCCGAAAATTCGTCCCTAAATTTTCACGGGTAATGAAACCCTTGTATGCGCTTACTTCCGATAATAAAAACATGACTTGGACAGATAGGCATGGAAAAATAAGGCAAAAGGTAATTTCCGCCCTGACCGACGCGCCGGTGTTAATGGTATTTGACCCGAACTACCCCATAGAACTTCGTATCGACGCTAGTTCGGATGGATATGAGGTTATTTTAATGCACAAGAGTGAAGGTAAAAATAGAGTAATAGAATATTACAGTATAAGAAGTAGCCCTGCGGAATCTAGGTATCATTCTTACGAACTAGAAACGTTAGGAGTTGTGAACGCCGTCAAGCATTTCCGTCATTATCTCCACGGACGAGAATTTCTTGTCGTCTCCGATTGTAATCCTTTGAAGGCATCCAGTAGTAAGGTAAATTTAAATGACAGGGTTTACAGGTGGTGGGCTTACTTACAAACTTTTACTTTTGACATTCTGTACCGGGAAGGTAAACGAATGGCCCACGTAAATTTTGTCTCGCGAAATCCCGTAGACTTGGATCACCTTACGATCAACGAAGTCATAGAGAAGGAAATCAATCTGACCGAAATCTCCGAAGACTAGCTATTAGTGGAATAACGTCGCGACTCCCAAATTTCTGGGATCGTCAATAAATTACAGAATGAAGAGCTCGCGGAAGACGTCGCGAATACGTATGAGTTACGGTCCGGTACCCTTCATCGTAAAATACAGAGAAAAGGCAGAACTCTCTGCTTGTCCATTGTCCCCAGAGGTTTTAGATGATCTGTTATTAACCATGTGCAACAGTCAATTATGCACTTAGGTTGGGATAAAACGCTTGAGAAACTGTGCGAGTGTTACTGGTTCGAAGGAATGGCGGAGTATGTTCGCCAATTCGTAGAGAACTGTCACGCTTGTCAAGTTTCGAAGGCCAGTTCAGGTAAAATACAAGCTGAATTACATCCTATACCTAAGACCAGCATACCTTGGCATACAGTTCACGTGGACATAACGGGCAAACTAAGCGGTAAAAGTGGTTCGAAAGAGTATGTCATTGTTTTGGTCGACGTCTTCACTAAATTCGCATATCTGCATCATACTCGTAAAGTAGATTTCCTTAGTACCGTTAAAGCACTTAAGTACTATATTTTTATTCGGCAGTCCCTGCCGGATAATAGCGGATCAGGGAAGATGTTTTACGGGCAAAGAATTTCGAGACTTTTGTCAAGATAAATACATTAAACTCCATTTAATTGCGACCGGAGCTAGTAGGGCCAACGGACAGGTAGGGCGTATTATGAGTACGCTAAAAAAAAACATGTTCACAACAATAGAAACCAACTGGCGGTCCTGGCAAGACGCGATCGGGGAAATACAACTGGCCTTAAATTGTACCACCAACCGCGTGACTAAGTCAAGCCCGTTGGAACTACTAATCGGTAAAACAGCGAGACTACGGCTTATCCCTACCCGACAATATCGAAGAAAGAGAAGTAAATATCTCCCATATAAGACAGCAGGCGATAAAGAATATAGAAGCAAGCGCCAAATACGATAAGGATAGGTTCCACGAAAACAAAGCTAAAATAGTTAGGTTCAACCTTGGCGATTTCGTATTACGCAAAAACGAGGAAAGAAACCAGACGAAGATCCGAAATTCAGGGGTCCATTCGTAATAGCAGAGACTTTGGAAGGAGATAGATATACCCTAAAAACCTTAGACGGCAAACGATCATATAAGGACAGACACGACAGACTGAGAAAAATGCCAGAAGGTTGCGTCCCTGCTGAGTTAGACGTCTGCGGTGATGACAACGGCGGTGATAATAACGATGCAAGTACACTGACCTCAGAGGATCATTAACACTGCGTTGTGGTCATAGTAATACACCGAGTGGTTTTATATGCTTTTTGTTGTAAACCGTTGAGTGGGTTTACGTGCTTTTTGTTGTAAACCGTTGAGTGGGTTTACGTGCTTTTTGTTGTAAACCGTTGAGTGGGTTTACGTGCTTTTTGTTGTAAACCGTTGAGTGGGTTTACGTGCTTTTTGTTGTAAACCGTTGAGTGGGTTTACGTGCTTTTTGTTGTAACCCGTTGAGTGGGTTGATGTGCTTTCTGTTGTAACCCGTTGAGTGGGTTGATGTGCTTTTTGTTGTAACCCGTTGAGTGGGTTGATGTGCTTTTTGTTGTAACCCGTTGAGTGGGTTGATGTGCTTTTTGTTGTAACCCGTTGAGTGGGTTGATGTGCTTTTGGTTGTAACCCGTTGAGTGGGTTGATGTGCTTTTGGTTGTAACCCGTTGAGTGGGTTTATGTGCTTTCTGGGTGTAATGCACCCAACGTGGCAATATGATCCAACAAACTGAGGTTCACCAGTGTACGAAATCGAAAATGATCTGTTGTGTCATTACGGTCTGACTGGCGACTCACAGAACGCACCTAACACTTTGAATACAAATTATAACATTACAAATTCCTATTCTCTTTTATTTTTCTGTTGTCAAACCTCCGAACGAAACTTTGTTATTGCACTGGATCCTTGACTTGCTTGGACATTTAGTTAAATCGTAAATAATGTCAGTTGAATCTAATGTAAGAAAACACGATATTTTAGTTACACACGAGGACGTGTGATAGTCAGGAAGGCCGTGTCGGAGATGAAAGAACACCGGAGCCTTTGGAATTTTGGATAATCCCGCAACATTGTAACCTAGAGTCTACTATAGCTGTAATTGAACAATTGTAGTTACTCAATCCGATTGTAATTGTTCGAGAGTTGTGATAATGAGCTTGGGCTCGAGGCGACAGTCAGTCGCCGAACGTAGCCGCGGTCACGGGATGAACGCTTTGTCTAACAAAGGTATGGAGTAATTCTATAGCTCTCCTTAAAAGAAATATTCGTGGGGACACGCGACAGTAAACATTCCAACAGTTTCTGTCCTGTGGCTCGCCACACGCAGACCCTATTCTTCGAGTAAGATGATTGCCAGATGTCGATGCGTCTCCGCAGTACATGTTCGGCTAGCTCGAGGGCCCGTTATAAATCTTAAGGTTTAGTTAACTAAAGTCCTTCAAACAGACAAACAGTCTTTGTCCCAACTACGGGAAGATAGGGGAGACATATTTTTCAACGAGCGGCGTCTTCCACTAGCAACTTTCCCTGGAGGGCGGCTAGCATCTTTTTCTAACCACCGATATGGAGATTGACCAATTAGCAACGCCAATTTCCCTTACTTTCTGAACGAAGGCTTTTCTCGACGAATCCGATGATCTCGTGTCCTTAGACACACCCCATTATAGTTTTCTCCGTGGCATGATCGGGACGGGAAAGACATTCTTTCTCGCGATCTCATTGATGAAAGGAGTAACTCTTTACGACCAGTGAATATTACGCGTCGGACTTAGATTTTGTGAGTACGTTCATCTATCATCCCGTCGACCGCGGATTCGTTATTGAACCTAGGATCATTGTCATTAGTTTCTCGAGCACCTAACTACCGCGGTTACTTGTCCGGTTCTATAATAATCGTATTTGCAATAGTCAATGTCTTCTCCATTGCATAACGACAACGTGTAACCCAAACGAAGATTCGTTTCACGCCCCTAACCCTAATTCTAATGTAAACCCGACATATATATATGTGCGTGCAATGGTAAATATGACGGCTTATTTTTATGAGTCACTTGCATTATCAATGGACATGATTGTTACAAATATTGCCTACTTTACAACATGTGTGTATATATATTGGTAAACATAAGTGAAAATTATATGTATAGTTATAGATGTTGTTTGTTTACAGATGGATAGCAAAAGTATTTGGTTTCGTGAGTGGCGTACAGGTGCTTTACAGTTCTACGGTACGGATTGCTATTCCTTGGACTAAAAAAAAATTCTTTCGATGTCTGTCAGATTTTTGTAAACGAACATGCATGGAAGGATTTTCTGCAGAGATTCAAAATGCTCTCTGGATTCCTTGTGAAACGTCTGGACAACATCTACATGTTCTTCCATCCGTCGTTCAGAGAATGGTTGATGAATTCGCCATCAGTTCTATACACACATACAAAAATAGTTAATATATATATATTATATATTTTTTTTTTCTTTTTTTTTTATATATATATGTTTCATTCGGACCTGTTCCTTGTATGAATACTGTATCTCTGTATATGATATAATATATATAATATGTTATGATTATGTTAGTTGTTATTTATTATATGTATTTTCCTTAACTCTCTCCCCCTTTTTTTTGTTGTTGTTTTTTTTTTATTAGTACCTAACATTACTATTATGATGCTGTATTACATTGTATTGGCTATTATTTGTATGTGAGGGCGACGAATTTTTCAACATGGCCGCTCGCGTGTATCTTTGGTATGGCGTTGGTTTAATGTCAACGGTAGCGTGTCGTTGAAATAGTTAATTAATTGTTAATCACTATAATTTTACTTAGTAGTGTTTTTGTAATATTGTTTTGTGTTTCATGATATTGTGTGTGTCAATACCGTGTGCTACCTTAATGTGATAGCATGGATTGTATTGTTATCGAATTTCGATAGTCATTGTTTTGATTATACGTGACTTGCATTTATATAAGTCTTGTTTAATTTAGTTAATGTTTTTTGTGTATTGTGTTACCAGATATTTTGTGTAGCGTAACTTTATTCTTTTGCACCGAGTTCAGTCATGTTGTTAATATTTAGTTAGTCTATCTTGATTAATTTCTAACCTATTCCTGTGTTTATTAACCTTTCTTATTTTCCCTATTAATTTATTATTGCATGTACTTGCTATTTGCTATTATTTTGTGTATGATATGAACTGGTTTCTTTATTAGTGATTAAAATCTACTTGTTAGATTAACATTGTCTGTAATTCTTCAGATTCTACTCTTTCGTTGCTGCATCACTTACCTGGATCGTTCCCGCAACATCATCCGATTCTTTGATATGCCTTGGATACTTACTACGGCTGCCTTCTACTACGGCTGCTTTCAATCGTCTTATATCTGTGGTCATAAAGGTGGTGTTTAATTTATTTAATTTAATATATATATATATATATAATGCATTGTATGTGCGACCACTATTGTGCATTACAAATTAACATCACAATACTACGTAGATTAATACATAACCAAATATCCCTTTACTCCGGTTACATTTATTACTAACTCTCAATTAATCTATCTTGATTATTTTCTAACCGCTTTCTATACTTTATCAACTATTTTATTTCTTCTTGTTAGTCTGCGAAATTCATGCATGTACGCTTCCTTGTATGGTGATTAATTGTTCATGAGGTAAGTTGCACTTTCACTGTTTTAGTTATTCGTTGAACTAGCTCGTTTCACATTCAAACAGTAATTGGAGCACTTGTAATAAACTTCTTTTCTTTTCAGGTTTCCGCCATCTGTGTTGTTCGATGAACAGTGCAATGCTTCCACAGTATTGTTATAACATTTAGTACTGTTGTATTTTGCATTAAGGCAATTGAAGTTAATTGGCTCATTTATTTTTCAGCTGGCTGTTGTACATGGTGTTTCGCAAACAGAGATCCATAACCTATTTTGCTTGTGAACCTTCTCGTATGATGATTACTTGTTCACAAGGTAACTTTCACTTTCACTCTTTTAATTTTATTGAATCAACACGTTGTATATTCAAACAATAATTGGAGTACACATGATAATTTTCCTTTTTTTTTTCTTTTTTAGGTTTTCGCTATCTGTATTATTCGACGAACAGTGTCACACTTCCTTTTGATTTATCCACAATATAGTTATAACACTTAGTAACCTCGTATTTTGCACTGAGACAATTGAGACTAATTTATTCACTTATTTTGGGTAGCTGTCGTACATTATGTTCCACGAACAACGATCCATAACCTATACTTGCACGTACACTTTCTTGTATGTTGATCACTTGTTCACAAGGTAACTTTCACTTTCACTAGTTAATTGTTCATTGAGATAACACGTTTTATATTTAAGCAATAATTGTAACACATATAATAATTTTCCCTTTTTCCTTTTAGGTGTTCGATATCTGTATTATTCGAAGAACAGCACTACAACATACACTACCGCACTACGTTGCCCAATGAAATCACTTTATTCATTGTTTATTTCGATTATGCGCTAGTTTTAGCTTGTTTAAGTGCACCGTTCGCGGAATCCCTTTTACTTCAATCTTGACGTTTTGTTCTGCAAGATTTCTAGCACTTTGTGTCGTCTAATATATTGATGGGAGAATTTTCCTTACTAGGTTCTTTTAATAGATATATCGAGTCTCCTGTTTTAAAATCTTGAAGGTTGATTCGTCGATTGTTGGTCTTAGTTTGGACTTTATCAAATTTTCTCTTGCCATTCGTCGTACAGTGTTAATTTTATTGAACAGATCTTTGAGATAATCTGGGCATGTTGGTTCCGTGTTCTCTTCGATTGTTACTTCACCAATAGGTTCTTTGGCTAGATGTCCGAAACTAATTCGTGCGGGGAGACTTTCGTTCCTTTCCTTCATTTTAGTTTTTATTTTGCGCCAAGACGCAGGTTTACTGACATTGATCCAATTACCCAATTGCTTGCTAATAGCATTCAAGATACAAATTTTTGAAAGTGCCGCAGCCATATTAACCCAAAAATATTTTGTATATAGTATAGTGTGATACCATCTATATTTTCCTGGGGAAATCATAAGATCAGCACTACCTACTATGTTACCTACGTCAAATATTAGATGTAGTAACCAATAAAGTATTTTTAATCCAATTATAATCCAATGGCTAGCGTATTTATTCAAGTTTTTAGATATATCTTCGACTGGTGATTCCCTATTTTCTCCCTTTTGATTTCTTCGAGCTCGTTGAACTTGTGTTTCTTCAGCTTGAAAATGTTTAGAATCCTTTTCCTTAGTTACCCCTTTTTCTTCTTTATTTACTTTATTCACAACACCTTTATTTTCCTCTACCTTTTCAGGATGAATAGTTTCACTGGAAGTGCTTATTGTAATTAAATTATTATTTATTTGTAAGGAACGTTTAGGAATATTTTTGGTAGATTTGGAATTATTCTTTGAATTTTTATTACAAACCTTTTTGCTTATAGATTCTGTTTTGGATTTATGGATAGCTATATTTTTATTCTCTATAGTGTGATCTTTCTTGCAATTTAATGATTTGGCTTTGAGTTCGATAAAGTTTCCTTCTGATGGTTTTATAGAAGTTTTTGAGTGAGATGCACTCGCTGTCTCTTTTCCTATTATGGTTGAAACATTCACGAAATTCGTGGAGTCTTGCTTTTGTATCTTTGCCAAGTCGAACGTGGAGAGGCAATTTGCACTTCCCAGCGGGTCCAATATCTCTGTGATGTTAGGCAGTGGATAAGCATTGCCTGTCGTCTCGTCGTTCAATTTCCTAGTTTCTGCTTCGTCTGAAAGTTCTTTGGCACTAATATTATTTATCTTGTTTGGTAACTCAGAAAATTTCTCACTCATGATCCTGTCTATGGCACCGTGCGTCCTCTTATTATTTAACGTGACATTATTCCTTATCACAGCAACGGAATGGTGTTTGCATTGAAAAGTTGATTGATTGAAATGATCAGCATCTCTCTTTTGATTTAGATCTCTATCGAGGTATTTATTTATGCGTTTTTCTTCCCAAGTTATTGCTCTTGTTTCTTTCCTGACATTTTCTTCTATTCCCGGGTTGTTTAGATGTTTCCGCGACGGCGGTACAAATCTCCAGTCCTGGCGGTTATTTCTAGTATAGATACTATTGTATGGTGGATGAACGTTGTTTTGGTTATAATTATCCGAAGGTGTCGGACGTTGGTATCGAATTCTATTGTTCAGTTGTTTTAATTCTCGTGTTGCTTTCACGGCTTGGCGGTACGCATCGTCCAAGGATTGGTATCCTGCTATCTTTACTCGTAAATACACCTCGTTTGGGTGCCCCTTAACGAAAACTTCCCTCGTGTCTCGATCTATCCTATCTTGAAATACGGTGCCGTACTCGTACCTTTCCCCGTTCATTATCGCCAGCCTGAGATCTTTGACGCGTTCTATGTAGTCCAAAATATCTTCTCCCGGTCGTTGAAATATTGTAGCTAATTCCCCTTTATATTCGTTAACCGTTTTTCCCGGACCGAACATATCTTTTAATTTATTCCCGAAATCGTTTAAACTTATTACTTCTGTGTCTTCTACGGCGAGAAACGCGTGTCCGCGAAGCTTATTCGTTAATAATTTTACTAACTGAGATTCTTGATGCCTAGGAACCATGTTTCGTGCACGCTCGCATGCTCTTAAAAATCGAAATACCGAGGGTCGATGCCCGTCGAACACTGGTACTGTCTCAATTGTCATCTTTTAACTTAATTGATTGGGGATTAACTTCTATCGGTATTGTCGGTTGGGAAATTATCGGCGATGATACCGGTGTCTTGATTTCCTTTTTTATTTTCAGTGAACGCACATCGTCTTGTAATTTATTCATTGTTGTACTCATGTCGCGAAAATTTGCATCCCATGCTTTAAGTTTTTCCGATAACATCAAGATCATGTCTTTGTCCAACGATTCTAATTTAGTCGACATTATTTCTTCGGTATCTATTTTATCGATAATCGTAACAACTTTAATTCTTTGTGGAGCGAATCGAACCGTTTAAACCAACTTTAATCCTCCGTGGAGCGCATCCCACCGCTGCCACCAAAAAAATTATATCTCTAATGTTACGTATTAATTTGTTTGTTTAAATCGATCAAATCTAAAGTTAAATTTTACTGAAAAAATTTTTTTTTTTTTTTTATAGTTTGTTTTGAATTTAATCGGAAGGGAAATAAATTGAAATGATATTATTGTGTATTTAATACTGATTTAGATTTCTAATTAATACGGTAGTTGCTGCCACCAGAAATAGTCTAAGGACTATTTCAAAATATTTTATTTTTATTATTTTCTTTTACGTTTAATGGGTAGCGTTAACTGACGCTTAATGCAACTGGTAAACGAATTCCACTTTTCGGCTAACCTGCTATGCGCAGGGATACTAGCACGGGAGAGGATTAAAGCTGGGTACAATAAATATTTTTCCTCGTTGAACAGATTTTCTATTTGAATGTAAAATTGCTTAGGTTATTATATATATATATTTTATTAGCTGGATATATATATTTTAGTGTTGCTGGATTAGATAGGGATGTGAGATTTTTGTTGTTTTATATAAATTTATCTTTACGTTTGTTTAAAGTTAAACAATGATTCTATTCTCAAAACCCTTCACGGAAATAAGACGAGATTGATGATAGGAAGTTCTGGTTTGATTCTCGAAATTATCAGAGAAGACGAAATTTTAAAAAATTTGTTTTCTTACCTTGAGGAAAAGGTGCTGTCGGGTGCCATTACTCCAGCTGCTCAGGTGATCGTCGAAGTTTGTTGGGTTTATTATTTAATCTCGAATATAGTTTTCTATCAACCTTTACTTTATTTAGCTATTTCGATACAGATTGAATAACTCGCTAACTGAATTAATACCGCAATGGGGACTTAAAATTTTTCTTTTATTTAATCGCGACTCTCTTTTCTTTACCGAAAAAACTAAAAGACCCCGAAACGCAAAATACTTATACAAATCTTTGAATGCAATAATGAGCGAACGGCAATAGCAATGATCACTATAATGATGAACCAAGATTAAAGCCCACGCTCTATGTTGCTACGCTTATTTATAATGCCATCCCCACGGGATGGTGGTCCACTGGGGGTATGCTTCCGTGGGAATCAGGATGTTGCAGTTTGGATTTCTTGAAATCGTACGTGAGAGAATGCGGGTTCCATACGTCGACTTAGTTCCTATCAGTCCTGTGCTTCTGCTGAGCTAGCGTCTAGGAGGCTCGAAGCATTCCATGCTGATCTAGTCCTTCCCGCGAGAATCTTCCACGTGCTGTACCGTGGGAATTATCTGTGTTTCTTCGGCGCGTGCAAGGGTTGGCGGCCGCAGCATCATTATCACTTCGATGCTCGCTCGGGCAACACGCGCGACATCCGCTGCTCTCCCACTACAAGGACCTCCTTCTTTGAGTTATTTTTGCGTAAGTTTGGATATTCGCATATTATGGTTGTTTTTGCGATTTTAATGTTTTTCCCCTTTTGTTGTTCCCCTAGGCTTTGGTGATCGACGTTCGGAAAATGTTTGCGGAGGCATTTCCATCAGAGGTTTCTTATTATATTATTTTTAGATGTATTTTGTTTTTATGTACGAAATATATATATATATATTTTTTATGTATCTATTTTACGTTTGTTAAATATATTTAATTTTATATTTCCCCCTTTTTAATTAATTATATATATATATTTTTACATTTGCATTTGACAGTGTAGTCGCTCATAGAGTCTATTAAAGAAAATTGTTAACAATATGCTTTCATGATTTGTTTCTCGCGCCTGTTTTCCATTAATCCCTAATATTCCTGTCGCCATGATGCGTGTAAATCCAACATGGCTGCTCATAAATGTCATCAGTAAAGTTTTAGTAACGGGACTTTAGTTTTGTTTGATATCGAAGTAATTTTTCGTCTGTCGCTCGTTTTTCATTATTCTACCGCAATTAGAACATTTATTTATTAATATTGTTTTAAAGTGACAATAGTATAGCTCGTGTGAATATACGTATATACATATATGTTTATGTTGTGTGTCACTTCAATATGGTTAATGTTTTGTAATTCTTCGATTGCGCTATTTATTGTTTTGAGTAGTTTATTTTATAGAGTATTCGATAATATAAAACATATGTACTCACACATACATATATATGTCGGATCAGGATTCGAATTTTGGGCGCGCGACGACTCTTCATGTGGACTAGCCATCGTCTCACAAAGCCGAGATTTTATTTACACGTATATACAGGTCTGTCACTAAGCTTAACAAATAATAAGTACAACTAATAATAAGTCTAACAAACACTAAGCCTAATGAATAACACGATCTACGAATAATTAAATTAAATAATACTATTAGCAATGTTTGAGTTCAAAC
>NW_022884608.1:0-26800 GCF_011952205.1 Bombus bifarius
ATTATTTTTTTGAAGCACTAGTATCAAATAAAATTGCGTCATTACGAATACAAAAACAATAACGTTGATATAAAAATGTCATCCCGAAACACAGTTTGACGTGATACAAGTGTATTTTTTTAATTTAAGCAGAAAATATCTAATCATATTTAACAATTTTGAAAAACATACCTCTACTAAACTATCATTATCTTTTCCTATACCATCGGCAAGGCCCTGAACAGCAAGCAGTTCAGCAGTTGTTAAAAAACTAGCCAATTGTTCCCGAACCACATTTACTTCACCCTGATACATAAAATCAACCAATGCAGCCAAATCATCGAAATTTACATTACATTACGAGATAAAAATATGACCTTTTTCATCTTAATGTCTCCCAAAAACGGATTTAGCAGAAAGTATACGACATATATAACGATCCAATTAGAAACTACCAGAGCATGTGTATTTTAAGCGGATCTTTAAACGTCGATTAAACGCGTTCTCTATCCAATCCTGGCTGAAACATAATTACTCACACTCCCAGTATCCCACCTCTAAGTCATTCCAATCAACGTACCATGTAAACACGAATCCAACGCGTTCCAGGAATAGAATCAAGTGTCTGTAGTTGTTTAGCTGTACACGACGAGTATAATTTTTTCGGGTACTCCTCCAGTACAAAACAGACACCCAAACGACAATATTTCAACACAAAAATATTTAAAACAATAGTTATAAAAGCATGATACTTAATACCGCGCTTGACATCAGGTATAAGCAAAAATAAATTTCTTCAAACAAATTTCAAGTTAAATCTTTAGCTTACACAAGCTATAATTACACAATTATATCAAACTTGCTCAATTAACAACGAGCAATTTCCATCGTGTTTTGACAACTGACTCATCGATGATGTTTTTCCTTGGAATTGAAAATGGAATGTGCATAATTTTGTCCTCCGTCCACACTCAAAATACTATCTACATGCTATAATTGCTGATTCAATTTTATAATACGTTGCCTCACTATCCATCACTGCTTTCCTACTATCAGTCACTTGAACTGTAATATAAACCAGTCTTTTATTTCCAATACTATTCTGCATACCATTTATCAAGAACAATACATTTTATTTGTTAATGTAATAAGATGCGAAGTTCCTCATTTGTCCTAATATCAATCAATGGATAAATGAATTGAAATCTGTGAAAATAATGTAATATCGGAAAATAAGGATAGAAATTTTTTCCCGATTACTTGCATCTTATTAATATTAAATTGAATATACATATATAAATTGGACAGGAAACGATATTTATTTAACGGAAACTAAATGCAATACTCGTATCTATATCAAATAACTTTACAGTTATTTGACCACTCTCGTCACAACGAATCTAACACACAGACACTCTCTCTCTCTCTCTAACAACTCTATCAATTCTCACAACTCTACTCTTCGACGATTCGATACCTCTAACTACTCTACTCTTCGACGACTCAATTAGCTCTGATTCTCGCAACACGCACACTTTTCGACTCGCCTTGCGTAGCGAAACCGTCCTTCTTCTAACGTTGTCTATTGTTTCCCTCATTCCTATGTAAGAACTACCAACTACGTGCCTTTAGTCACGTAGGCACTCTTAAATGTAAACGAACCACAGAAACACGACGTACACGGTTTTTCTATTTTCAACTGATTTCTAATTCTAATTTTCTATTCTAATAATGGATATTCTAATAATGGTGTGTGTGTGTGTGTGTGTGTGTGTGTGTGCGCGTGCGTGCGTGCGTGCGTGCGTGCGTGCGTGCGTGCGTGCGTGCGTGCGTGCGTGTGTGTGTGTGTGTGTGTTTGTGTGTGTGTGTGTGTGTGTGTGTGTGTGTGTGTGTGTGTGTGTGTGTGTGTGTGTGTGTGTGTGTGTGTGTGTGTGTGTGTGTGTGTGTGTGTGTGTGCTTGAGAAACTATACGAGTATTACTGGTTCGAAGGAATGGCGAAATATGTTCGCAAATTCGTTGAGAACTGTCATGCTTGTCGAGTTTCGAAGGCTAGTTCAGGTAAAGTACAAGCTGAACTACATCCCATACCTAAGACCAGCATACCCTGGCATACGGTACACATGGATATAACGGGCAATTTAAGCGGTAAGAATGACTCGAAGGAGTATATCATTGTTTTGGTCGACGCTTTTACAAAATTTGTATACCTGTATCATACCCGTAAATTAGATTCCTTTAACACCATTACAGCACTTAAGTCCGCTATATTTTTATTCGGTAATCCCTGCCGGGTAATGGCGGACCAAGGAAGATGTTTTACGGATAAAGATTTCCCAAATTTCTGCCAGAATAGACACATTAGACTTCACTTAGTAGCAACCGGTGTGAGTAGGGCCAATGGACAGGTAGAGCGTATTATGAGTACGCTGAAGAATATGTTAACGACGGTGGAAACGACCGGGCGATCTTGGCAAGACGAGATTGGCGAGATACAACTAGCTTTGAATTGCACCACCAATCGTGTAACCAAATCAAGTCCTCTGGAATTATTAATTGGGAAGGCACCAAGGCCCTACGGCTTATAGTTGCCTGATAATATTGAGGAAAAAGAAGTAGACATCTCCAATGTAAGGCAACAGGCGATACAGAACATAGAGACTTGCGCCAGTTATGATAAAGACAGGTTTGACAAAACGAAAGCGAAGATAGTTAGGTTCAATCTCGGTGACTTTGTGTTACGTAAGAACGAGGAAAGAAACCAAACGAAGCTAGATCCGAAATTCAAGGGTCCATTCATGATAACGGAAGTTTTAGAGGGGGATAGATATACTTTAAAAACTCTAGATGGCAAACGGTCATATAAGGATAGACACGACAAGTTGAGAAAGATACCAGATGGTTACATTCCTGCTGAGTTGGACGTCTGCGGTGATGACAGCGACAGTGATAATAACGATGCGAGCACATTGATCTCTGGGAATTATTAATACCGCATTGTGGTCATAGTAATATACCCAGTGTAGTGTATGCGCCTTTTATAATACTCCCAGTGTAGTGTATGCGCCTTTTATAATACTCCCAGTGTAGTGTATGCGCCTTTTATAATACTCCCAGTGTAGTGTATGCGCCTTTTATAATACTCCCAGTGTAGTGCTTGTACTTTCTATAATATCCTCACTGGTGCCCTGCGCTTTCTATAATATCCTTACTGGTGTCTTTTGCCTTTCGTAATGCACCCAACGTGGTGATATGATCCAACAAACTGAGAGCTTTGTGCGGAGTCGAAAATGATCTGTCGTGTCATTGCGGTCTGACTGGTGACTTACGGAGTGCAACTGGCACTTTGAATACAAACTATAACACTAATTTGAGTTCTCTTTCATTTCCTTGCTTGCCAAATCTTCGAACAGAGCTTTGTTGTTGAACTGGACCCCTGACTTATTTGGAACATCTAATCGAATGGTAAATAATATCAGTTACACCGAGTCTAATGTTAAAAAAAACTCTGTACTTTAACTGCACACGAGGACGTGTGATAGAATGGCCGTGTCGGAGATGAAAGGAAAACCGGAGCCTTCCCTTTGCAATTTTGAGGAAGCCTTCTAATGCTTTAGCCTAGATTTTATCATAACTGTAATTAAGCAATTGTCATTTGTAATTGTTTGACATTTGTGAAAGCGAAAGTGGGTTCGATGTGACAACTGGTCGCCGAACGTAGCGACGGTCACGGGATAAACGTTTTGCCTGACGAAGGTGTGGATCGGTTGTATTGTTCTCCGTAGAAATCACATAGAATTGTACTTTAGAGATGTCGATATAATGGGACACACGTTGTATTAGGAATCAATCTCCAGACAGAAGCTGCCGAGTAACGGCGTTTGGATCTTTCTCGATGTTTCCAAAGAGTATACAACAAACTTTTGACAGAAATTGCCTAGCAACAACGATTGGAACCTTCTCGATGTCTCCAGCGAGCATATAACAAACAAATGCAGTCGTATAGCGAAAAAGATTTTCATCAGATATTCATTCGTGTGATCGCCTTGGAAAGTGATACATCGACCAATTTACCGAGTGTCTCAGCAATCGTATTTTTGTGTTTAAAATTATTCTACGCATAGTAAAGAGTTATACTGTTGACCGTGGATTCTTTTGAACCCCGGAAACATTGTTAATAGCGTTAATTAAATTCATTATTCGTTAAACCTATCAATCGTTAATCTCTGTTACGACCGTTCGCGGAGAGACGTGATCGCGAGATAGCACGTCAACGAGAGTTGTAAATTCTCGCTACGATTATGTTAATCGACGCCGCGAAATAGTCGTTCCCCTGTTTCGTTTAGGATAACAGAGGTGGTTTAATGAATATAGCACTGTGTTAACACTAATAAATTAACGTTTATTTCAACAACTTATTAATTAGAAGGATATAAATGGAACAACAAAAGAAATGTAACTACGTAATGCGCGATATAAGATATGTATTGACTGTTTGGCTTCTCGAATCGTTCTGCTCGCCTTTCGATTTTTTCCGTTTTTTCTGGAAGGCGACCCCCACTACGTTCGGATCACGCCACATTCTTTTACGCCGGATAAAATAACGGCCACGAATCGAAGTTTCTGGAGGTCGCCCTGCTTAATAAACTATGCGCTTGCCACTACAATGTTTGTTTGTCGGGCAGCCGCGACGATCCGCCCGCGACATTGTAGTGCCGCGACCGACGGTTAAGAATATGATCTATGGCAAGCCGCATGGCGTAACATTCTCCCCCCGTTGAGAGGGTACCGATCAAATTAGCGAGATGTGGTTGAAGTTCCTATCTTAGCTCGTCTCGGTGGCTAGTTGTTCGGGTTTCTCGAGATCGGGTTGAATTGGCAGTGGGACAAGCCTTTTGACGGCCCGATCCAAAACGCTCTTTGCCGTCTGAACTGTAGCTGTCCGGATGACACCATCGGCGCCTGGATGAGCCTTGATAACTCGGCCCAGAGGCCAATGCATGGAGGGTACGTTGTCCTCTCTGAGGATGACGATTGTGCCCTTTTGGATGCCGTGTCCACCCTTGCTCCACTTATTTCGGTTGGTTAACTCGTTCAAATACTCCTTATGCCAGCGGTTCCAAAAATGCTGTTTAAGCTGTTGGATATGCTGCCATCTGGAGAGTCGGTTCGATGGAATGTCTCTGAAATCTCGATCACGTAAGCACATTAGTGAATCGCCAATGAGAAAATGTCCGGGAGTGAGGACTAGGAGATCATTTGGATCGGTGGAGATAGGAGTTAGCGGGCGGGAATTGAGGACTGCTTCTATTTCTATGATGAGAGTGTTCAATTGTTCAGAGGTGAGTAACTCGTTGCCGGCTACACGCCTGAGGTGGCGTTTGAATGACTTCACCGCTGCTTCCCATAGCCCACCGAAATGCGGTGAATGAGGGGGAATGAAGCGCCATTCGATTTGTTTGTCGGCTAAAAATGCGGTTACTTTTTCCTTGTGATCGTCCGATTGTAATAGATCGTGAAGCTCTCGTAATTCGTTGCTTGCTCCTCTGAAGTTGGTGCCGTTATCAGAATGGATGGTGGAGCAATACCCTCGTCGAGCGATAAATCTGCGAAGAGCGGCGATGAAGGCTTCGCTAGTGAGATCGTCAACGAGCTCGATGTGTACCGCTTTAATTGCTAGGCATACGAAAATGGCTACGTATACCTTTATCTGACGACGGTTACGATCTCGTTTTTCCTTGATGTGGAACGGCCCGCAGTAATCGACGCCGACGTTTGTGAATGGGCGAGATTCCGTTACTCGCGCCTCCGGCAGATTACCCATCACGTATTCTACCGGCGGTGGTTGAGCGCGGCAGCAGCGGACGCAGCCTTTGATCGCCCGCCATACTTGACTTCGACCGTCGACGGGCCAGTATCTTTGTCTTACTGCGTATAACGTAGCCTGCGTTCCGGAATGCATGTGGATCTTGTGCTCGTGTTCTATGATGCGTGTTGTAACGGATGACTTGGGTAATACTATGGGATGTTTCTGGGCGAAGGTAATTCGACGAATGACTGAGTCGACCCCCGACTCGCAATATTCCTTCCTTGTCTATGAACGGATTGAGTCGCGTGAGCTTACCCTTTATCGCCGCGTTCCGATCTTTTTGGAGTGTACGAATTTCCTCGGAGAAATGGATGTTTTGCAACAATTTTATCAGTTTATTGTGCGTTATGCGTAACTCGGTAACGGTTAGGGGTGCCGCTCGGTTCCTTTCCTGTCTCCAACGGAGGCAACGAGCTATGATTCGTATCAACTTGGGCCAGGATGAATACCTTTCCAACAAACTGTAATCGGCGGGGTTTGCGGACAGACAAATCGCCCCTTTCTGCTCCGGTACTTCAATTTGCGGTGTTAGAGCCCATGTCGGCCAATAGCCTTCCGACTGGTAGAGCCATGCAGGACCGTGCTGCCAGATGGTTGGGCGCAGGAACTCTTCGGGTGTTTGGCCGCGTGATATTAAGTCCGCGGGATTGTCGTCGGTAGGAACGTGGCGCCAATCGCGGATGCTGGTTTTTGTTTGAATTTCGGAGACTCTGTTAGCGACGAATGTTTTAAGGGTGTGAGGTGATGTATTGAGCCAATGGAGGACGATAGTGGAATCGGTCCAATAGATAGTTCGAGTAATTTTTTGTGATAGGGCTTGTTGTACTGTTGACATCAGGGACGTAAGAAGGAGTGCTCCGCTCAGCTCGAGCCGAGGAATGGTCTGGCACTTGAGTGGGGCGACTTTCGATTTTGCGGTTAAAAGTTGGGTCCAAGCACGGCCGTTGATGGTAAGGGTTCGGAGATAAACACAGGCTCCGTAAGCCTTTTCGCTGGCATCGCAGAAACCATGCAGTTCAATTTCCATAGCGGACTCGATTATTGCTTTGCGTGGGAACCTGACGTTGTTTAATAAGGGTAATTGGGCATAGAACCTTTCCCACTCTGTATGTAACTCGATCGGAAGTGATTCATCCCAATCGATTTTCGACGACCATATTCGTTGAAGTAGCATCTTGGCCCGAACAATCACCGGTGCGAGCAGACCGAGCGGATCGTAAATTTTTGCAATCTCCGAGCTGATGATTCGTTTCGTGACTCGCGAGGGCGTGGGTTTGACTTCGACCGAGTAAAGAATAGAATCGTCGAATGAATTCCAAAACACCCCCAGCGTCTTCAAGGTTTGCGAGTCGCCCAAAAAATGTTGGTGATTTGTTTCTTCTAAGGAAAGTCCGTGTAACAAGTCATTATCGTTTGACGCCCATTTTCGTATGTTTAAGCCGGCCAGCTGAAGTAACTTGGTGAGTTCTGTTCTGAGCGTGAGGGCTTCGTCCTTCGTTTCAGCTCCGGTGAGAGCGTCGTCGACGTAGAAATCCCGCTGCAGTACCTGTGCTGCACGTGGAAATCGATGTCCTTCGTCCTCTGCCAGTTGCTTGAGGCACCGAATAGCTAGATACGGTGCTGCGGATAAACCGAACGTTACAGTGTTAAGCTCACATGTTTCTGTTTCTCCACTCGCGCTGCGCCATAATATCCTTTGATATTTCCGATCCTCTGGTCGTACGAGGAATTGCCGATACATTTTCTCGATGTCGCCAGTGAGTACGTATTGATGAGCGCGGACTCTAATTAATATACAAAATAAATCTTCCTGTAACTTGGGTCCTGTGTGAAGTGTATCGTTTAGGGAGGTTCCGGTAGTGCTTGGTGCCGATCCGTCGAAAACTACACGGAGTTTGGTGGTTTGACTCGATGCTTTGGTCACGCCATGATGGGGTAAATAGTATCCGTTGTCGTCGGAGTGGTTGTCATTGACCTTCGTCATGTGTCCCAACGCCAGGTATTCCTGTATTACCGTTCGATATTCTGATTCGAAGCGTTTGTCGTGCTGGAATCGGCGATTGAGTGAGGCGAGTCGTTTACTCGCCAGCGTTTTAGAGGATCCGAGTGACTGAAGCTGATCGTTGAAAGGTAGAGCGACGATGTATCGTCCTTCGCTGGTGCGTCGGGTGTGGGCTTGGAAGTGTTCTTCGTATCGTCGATCTGCCTCTGAGATATGTTTAATTGAGGGTCCTTCATCGATTTCCCAAAACCGCGCGAGGTCTGCTTGTACGGTCGTCGTGGATGTGTGAAATATGTTTGTCGCGGTTTGGGAAGTTGGACTCCCCCCGATTACCCATCCGAATCGCGTCTTTTGCAGACGCAGTCCAGGCTCGTCTGGCTGCGTGAGGTTGACTTGTCCCACACACATCGACGCGAGTGTTGAACCTGAGCTTAGTAGTACATCTATCGGAGCTGGTAAATGAAATCGTGGATCGGCCAATTTGAGACTTTTTGGTATCTCAAGTGTCGAACGATCGATGGGTTCGCTGGGAATGAAGGTTGATATGGTTGGAATGACAAGGAACGTTAATGTCCGCGTGTATGTACCGTCAGTGGAAGTGATCGTGGTCGTGATGTGTCGCTTAGAAGTCGTTGTCAAGGTATCTAGAGCTCCGATCGGGACCGAACATTTGTTTTGCCTTATCTTTAGCGATTTTGCTAATTCCTCGGTAATGAAATTCATACTGGATCCGGTGTCGAGCAACGCTCGACGACGGATTGGTTGCTGTTTATCATTCAAAATGTTAATCTGCGCTGTGATGACTAGATCATTGGACAGTAATTCGGATGCTATTGGTCTGATATGTTCGGTCATCAACGGAGTCGTCGATCGTCGGCGTCATTGGTTGTGTGTTCGTTTGTCACTGGGCGGTGGACTTGGAGACGCGGCTGTTCGTGGTGTTTCCGATCTGTGGTCTGTTGTGTGCTTTTTGCGACGAGTGGGTGATACGTAGGGCGGCAAAGAAGGTGTTGTGGATCGGCTATTTGATGGGGAAGATTTCGGGCTGGACGTGCTGGAACGAGACCCTGAATGGCGTTTTGTCCTATGCAGCATTGTATGATGTCGTTCTCCGCATACGCGACATGATCTTGCGAAACAATGCTTCGTTGTGTGCCCTTTCTCGAGGCAGTTGGGGCATAGTGATGCTCTTTTGACCTCCCGAATGCGTTCGCGAAGGGATTTGGTTTTGAAGGTGTCACATCTCCAAATGGGGTGTGGTCCTTGACAGGTGGGGCATGTTGGAGTAACCTATGTCGCCGTAAGTGCATGCCCTCGTGATGCGCGTTGACGGACCGGAGTAGTTTGTTCCGGTGATTCTCTTGTTTGTCTGACCCTGGTGATCGGTCTGGAGCTTCGTGCTAATCTCTCTAGGAAGTTTAGTAAATGAATGTACGGAGGCACCTCGTTATTGGGCAGCGTCATTTCCCATTGCTTTTGGATACTTAGTGGTATTTTCGAGAGGATGAGGCTGTTGAGCGTAGCACTGGTATCGAGGTAGGATTCTCCTAATTTGTTCAATGCATATATGTGTTGTTTCAATGTGTGGACTAAGCGCCTTAATTCCGTTGGAGATTCCTTGGTTATCCTTGGATAATCAATTATTGCCATGCAGTGACTGAAAGCTGTGTATCGTGTACATTCAAAACTCTCCTTGAGAACGGCTATAGCCTAACTGTAGTTTACATTACTAAGGGGTAACGCGTTTAAACAATCGGCTGCTTCTCCTTGCAGGGCGGACTGCAGGTAATGGAATTTTTGTATGTCAGTGAGACTAGGATTTTTATCGCTTGTGGAGGAAAAGGTATCATAAAACGTGTTCCATTTTTCTAAGCTTCCGTCAAAAGTAGGGAGCCGAAGATCTGGTAATTTAATGGATATCGGATTTAAACTTGCGGATGATGCACAGGTTGGAAGGTTTATGGATGTCGACGGCGAAGCTGTTTGCGCGTTCCTCAGAAGATTTTGTAGCCTTGTGTCTACCGCGACGTACTGGTCCCTTATTTCGAAGCCGCGTGCTTGTTCCTCCTCGTCTAATACTTCTAATTCGAGTTGGATCGCTTCGAATTGACTCGCAGCTTCGGTAAGTTGTTTCTCGTAGTTCGTTAACAAGGAGTTTTGCTGACGCTCGGATTGCTCGTGCTCGTCCAGTCGGTTCGATACGTATGTGAATCGGCCGCTACAATAGCCTCGTCTCCGACGCAGGGAGATGAGTAGGTCTTCGCTCGTCATCGTTGCCGAGGATAGGAGATGGTCGAAATAAGGAACGAGCTTACCTTACTGTCGTGCGGCGTGAGGTCGCGTGTATGTTTGGTGAGGAACGCCTTGTTCCTTCCCGACGGCCACTCGTTCGGTTGTATTGTTAAGTTGTGAAATTCGTTGCGTTGATGATTGTCCAGCTGCGACGGAAGGCTGCGTGGTTGCGTTCCCTTGCCAATGGGATGTGTTTCTTCGAAGATGACGCGCCTGACGTCACTGGTTTCGCTGTAGTGGATGCTCCTGCTCCCGCTGCTGGTTTTGATAAAGTCACGTGGCACTGTGTGGTCACTGGTAAGTGCACTCTTCACTGGCACGTGATCCGGCTCGAAGGACCAAAATGTTTCGATCGTTCGCGGAGAGACGCGATCGCGAGATAGCACGTCAACGAGAGTTGTAAGTTCCCGTTACGATTAAATAATCGACGCGCCCACTTGAAATTAGTTTGAACGTTTAGGATAACAGAGGTGGTTTAATGAATATAGCACTGTGTTAACACTAATAAATTAACGTTTATTTCAACAACTTATTAATTAGAAGGATATAAATGGAACACCAAAAGAAATGTAACTACGTTGTTACGACCGTTCGCGGAGAGACGTGATCGCGAGATAGCACGTCAACGAGAGTTGTAAATTCTCGCTACGATTATGTTAATCGACGCCGCGAAATAGTCGTTCCCCTGTTTCGTTTAGGATAACAGAGGTGGTTTAATGAATATAGCACTGTGTTAACACTAATAAATTAACGTTTATTTCAACAACTTATTAATTAGAAGGATATAAATGGAACAACAAAAGAAATGTAACTACGTAATGCGCGATATAAGATATGTATTGACAGTTTGGCTTCTCGAAACGTTCTGCCCGCCTTTCGATTTTTTCCGTTTTTTCTGGAAGTCGACCCCCACTACGTTCGGATCACGCCACATTCTTTTACGCCGGATAAAATAACGGCCACGAATCGAAGCTTCTGGAGGTCGCCCTGCTTAATAAACTATGCGCTTGCCACTACAATGTTTGTTTGTCGGGTAGCCGCGACGATCCGCCCGCGACATTGTAGTGCCGCGACCGACGGTTAAGAATATGATCTATGGCAAGCCGCATGGCGTAACATTCTCCCCCCGTTGAGAGGGTACCGATCAAATTAGCGAGATGTGGTTGACGTTCCTATCTTAGTTCGTCTCGGTGGCTAGTTGTTCGGGTTTCTCGAGATCGGGTTGAATTGGCAGTGGGACAAGCCTTTTGACGGCCCGATCCAAAACGCTCTTTGCCGTCTGAACTGTAGCTGTCCGGATGACACCATCGGCGCCTGGATGAACCTTGATAACTCGGCCCAGAGGCCAATGCATGGAGGGTACGTTGTCCTCTCTGAGGATGACGTTTGTGCCCTTTTGGATGCCGTGTCCACCCTTGCTCCACTTATTTCGGTTGGTTAACTCGTTCAAATACTCCTTATGCCAGCGGTTCCAAAAATGCTGTTTAAGCTGTTGGATATGCTGCCATCTGGAGAGTCGGTTCGATGGAATGTCTCTGAAATCTCGATCACGTAAGCACATTAGTGAATCGCCAATGAGGAAATGTCCGGGAGTGAGGACTAGGAGATCATTTGGATCGGTGGAGATAGGAGTTAGCGGGCGGGAATTGAGGACTGCTTCTATTTCTATGATGAGAGTGTTCAATTGTTCAGAGGTGAGTAACTCGTTGCCGGCTACACGCCTGAGGTGGCGTTTGAATGACTTCACCGCTGCTTCCCATAGCCCACCGAAATGCGGTGAATGAGGGGGAATGAAGCGCCATTCGATTTGTTTGTCGGCTAAAAATGCGGTTACTTTTTCCTTGTGATCGTCCGATTGTAATAGATCGTGAAGCTCTCGTAATTCGTTGCTTGCTCCTCTGAAGTTGGTGCCGTTATCAGAATGGATGGTGGAGCAATACCCTCGTCGAGCGATAAATCTGCGAAGAGCGGCGATGAAGGCTTCGCTAGTGAGATCGTCAACAAGCTCGATGTGTACCGCTTTAATTGCTAGGCATACGAAAATGGCTACGTATACCTTTATCTGACGACGGTTACGATCTCGTTTTTCTTTGATGTGGAACGGCCCGCAGTAATCGACGCCGACGTTTGTGAATGGGCGAGATTCCGTTACTCGCGCCTCCGGCAGATTACCCATCACGTATTCTACCGGCGGTGGTTGAGCGCGGCAGCAGCGGACGCAGCCTTTGATCGCCCGCCATACTTGACTTCGACCGTCGACGGGCCAGTATCTTTGTCTTACTGCGTATAACGTAGCCTGCGTTCCGGAATGCATGTGGATCTTGTGCTCGTGTTCTATGATGCGTGTTGTAACGGATGACTTGGGTAATACTATGGGATGTTTCTGGGCGAAGGTCATCGACGAATGACTGAGTCGACCCCCGACTCGCAATATTCCTTCCTTGTCTATGAACGGATTGAGTCGCGTGAGCTTACCCTTTATCGCCGCGTTCCGATCTTTTTGGAGTGTACGAATTTCCTCGGAGAAATGGATGTTTTGCAACAATTTTATCAGTTTATTGTGCGTTATGCGTAACTCGGTAACGGTTAGGGGTGCCGCTCGGTTCCTTTCCTGTCTCCAACGGAGGCAACGAGCTATGATTCGTATCAACTTGGGCCAGGATGAATACCTTTCCAACAAACTGTAATCGGCGGGGTTTGCGGACAGACAAATCGCCCCTTTCTGCTCCGGTACTTCAATTTGCGGTGTTAGAGCCCATGTCGGCCAATAGCCTTCCGACTGGTAGAGCCATGCAGGACCGTGCTGCCAGATGGTTGGGCGCAGGAACTCTTCGGGTGTTTGGCCGCGTGATATTAAGTCCGCGGGATTGTCGTCGGTAGGAACGTGGCGCCAATCGCGGATGCTGGTTTTTGTTTGAATTTCGGAGACTCTGTTAGCGACGAATGTTTTAAGGGTGTGAGGTGATGTATTGAGCCAATGGAGGACGATAGTGGAATCGGTCCAATAGATAGTTCGAGTAATTTTTTGTGATAGGGCTTGTTGTACTGTTGACATCAGGGACGTAAGAAGGAGTGCTCCGCTCAGCTCGAGCCGAGGAATGGTCTGGCACTTGAGTGGGGCGACTTTCGATTTTGCGGTTAAAAGTTGGGTCCAAGCACGGCCGTTGATGGTAAGGGTTCGGAGATAAACACAGGCTCCGTAAGCCTTTTCGCTGGCATCGCAGAAACCATGCAGTTCAATTTCCATAGCGGACTCGATTATTGCTTTGCGTGGGAACCTGACGTTGTTTAATAAGGGTAATTGGGCATAGTACCTTTCCCACTCTGTATGTAACTCGATCGGAAGTGATTCATCCCAATCGATTTTCGACGACCATATTCGTTGAAGTAGCATCTTGGCCCGAACAATCACCGGTGCGAGCAGACCGAGCGGATCGTAAATTTTTGCAATCTCCGAGCTGATGATTCGTTTCGTGACTCGCGAGGGCGTGGGTTTGACTTCGACCGAGTAAAGAATAGAATCGTCGAATGAATTCCAAAACACCCCCAGCGTCTTCAAGGTTTGCGAGTCGCCCAAAAAATGTTGGTGATTTGTTTCTTCTAAGGAAAGTCCGTGTAACAAGTCATTATCGTTTGACGCCCATTTTCGTATGTTTAAGCCGGCCAGCTGAAGTAACTTGGTGAGTTCTGTTCTGATCGTGAGGGCTTCGTCCTTCGTTTCAGCTCCGGTGAGAGCGTCGTCGACGTAGAAATCCCGCTGCAGTACCTGTGCTGCACGTGGAAATCGATGTCCTTCGTCCTCTGCCAGTTGCTTGAGGCACCGAATAGCTAGATACGGGGCTGCGGATAAACCGAACGTTACAGTGTTAAGCTCATATGTTTCTGTTTCTCCACTCGCGCTGCGCCATAATATCCTTTGATATTTCCGATCCTCTGGTCGTACGAGGAATTGCCGATACATCTTCTCGATGTCGCCAGTGAGTACGTATTGATGAGCGCGGAATCTAATTAATATACAAAATAGATCTTCCTGTAACTTGGGTCCTGTGTGAAGTGTCTCGTTTAAGGAGGTTCCGGTAGTGCTTGGTGCCGATCCGTCGAAAACTACACGGAGTTTGGTGGTTTGACTCGATGCTTTGGTCACGCCATGATGGGGTAAATAGTATCCGTTATCGTCGGAGTGGTTGTCATTGACCTTCGTCATGTGTCCCAATGCCAGGTGTTCCTGTATTACCGTTCGATATTCTGATTCGAAGCGTTTGTCGTGCTGGAATCGGCGATTGAGTGAGGCGAGTCGTTTACTCGCCAGCGTTTTAGAGGATCCGAGTGACTGAAGCTGATCGTTGAAAGGTAGAGCGACGATGTATCGTCCTTCGCTGGTGCGTCGGGGGTGGATTTGGAAGTGTTCTTCGCATCGTCGATCTGCCTCTGAGATATGTTTAATTGAGGGTCCTTCATCGATTTCCCAAAACCGCGCGAGATCTGCTTGTAAAGTCGTCGTGGATGTGTGAAATATGTTTGTCGCGGTTTGGGAAGTTGGACTCCCCCCGATTACCCATCCGAATCGCGTCTTTTGCAGACGCAGTCCAGGCTCGTCTGGCTGCGTGAGGTTGACTTGTCCCACACACATCGACGCGAGTGTTGAACCTGAGCTTAGTAGTACATCTATCGGAGCTGGTAAATGAAATCGTGGATCGGCCAATTTGAGATTTTTTGGAATCTCAAGTGTCGAACGATCGATGGGTTCGCTGGGAATTGAGGTTGATATGGTTGGAATGATAAGGAACGTTAATGTCCGCGTGTATGTACCGTCAGTGGAAGTGATCGTGGCCGTGATGTGTCGCTTAGAAGTCGTTGTCAAGGTATCTAGAGCTCCGATCGGGACCGAACATTTGTTTTGCCTTATCTTTAGCGATTTTGCTAATTCCTCGGTAATGAAATTCATACTGGATCCGGTGTCGAGCAACGCTCGACAACGGATTGGTTGATGTTTATCATTCAAAATGTTAATCTGCGCTGTGAGGACTAGATCATTGAACCGTAATTCGGATGCTATTGGTCTGATATGTTCGGTCATCAACGGAGTCGTCGATCGTCGGCGTCATTGGTTGTGTGTTCGTTTGTCAATGGGCGGTGGACTTGGAGACGCGGCTGTTCGTGGTGTTTCCGATCTGTGGTCTGTTGTGTGCCTTTTGCAACGAATGGGTGATACGTAGGGTGGCAAAGAAGGTGTTGTGGATCGGCTATTTGATGGGGAAGATTTCGGGCTGGACGTGCTGGAACGAGACCCTGAATGGCGTTTTGTCCTGTGCAGCATTGTATGATGTCGTTCTCCGCATACGCGACATGATCCTGCGAAACAATGCCGCGTTGTGTGCCCTTTCCCGAGGCAGTTGACGCATAGTGATGCTCTTTTGACCTCCCGAATACGTTCGCGAAGGGATTTGGTTTTGAAGGTGTCACATTTCCAAATGGGGTGTGGTCCTTGACAGGTGGGGCATGTTGGATTAACCTGTGTCGCCGTAAGTGCATGCCCTCGTGATGCGCGTTGACGGACCGGAGTAGTTTGTTCGGGTGATTCTCTTGTTTGTCTGACCGTGGTGATCGGTCTGGAGCTTCGTGCTAATCTCTCTAGGAAGTTTAGTAAGTGAATGTACGGAGGCACCTCGTTATTGGGCAGCGTCATTTCCCATTGCTTTTGGATACTCAGTGGTATTTTAGAGAGGATGAGGCTGGTGAGCACAGCACTGGTATCGGGGTAGGAGTCTCCTAATTTGTTCAATGCATATATGTGTTGTTTGAATGTGTGGACTAAGCGCCTTAATTCCGTTGGAGATTCCTTGGTTATCTTTGGATAATCAATTATTGCCATGCAGTGACTGAAAGCTGTGTATCGTGGACATTCGAAACTCTCCTTGAGAACGGCTATAGCCTGACTGTAATTTACATTGCTAAGGGGTAACGCGTTTAAACAATCGGCTGCTTCTCCTTGCAGGGCGGACTGCAGGTAATGGAATTTCTGTATGTCAGTGAGACTAGGATTTTTATCGATTGTGGAGGAAAAGGTGTCATAAAAAGTGTTCCATTTTTCTAAGCTTCCGTCAAAAGTAGGGAGCCGAAGATCTGGTAATTTAATGGATATCGGATTTAAACTTGCGGATGATGCACAGGTTGGAGGGTTTATGGATGTCGACGGCGAAGCTGTTTGCGCGTTCCTCAGAAGATTTTGTAGCCTTGTATCTACCGCGACGTACTGATCCCTTATTTCGAAGCCGCGCACTTGTTCCTCCTCGTCCAATACTTCTAATTCGAGTTGGATCGCTTCGAATTGACTCGCAACTTCGGTCAGTTGTTTCTCGTAATTCGTTAATAAGGAGTTTTGCTGACTCCCGGATTGCTCGTAATCATCCAGTCGGGTCGATAAGTATGTGAATCGGCCGCCACAATAGCCTCGTCTCCGACGCAGGGAGATGAGTTGGTCTTCGCTCGTCATCGTTGCCGAGGATAGGAGATGGTCGAAATAAGGAACGAGCTTACCTTACTGTCGTGCGGCGTGAGGTCGCGGGTATGTTTGGTGAGGAACGCCTTGTTCCTTCCCGACGGCCACTCGTTCGGTTGTATTGTTAAGTTGTGAAAGTCGTTGCGTTGATGACTGTCCAGCTGCGGCGGAAGGCTGCGTGGTTGCGTTCCCTTGCCAATGGGATGTGCTTCTTCGAAGGTGACGCGCCTGACGTCACTGGTTTCGCTGTAGTGGTTGCTCCCGCTCCCGCTGCTGGTTTTGATAAAGTCACGTGGCACTGTGTGGTCACTGGTAAGTGCACTCTTCACTGGCACGTGATCCGGCTCGAAGGACCAAAATGTTACGACCGTTCGCGGAGAGACGTGATCGCGAGATAGCACGTCAACGAGAGTTGTAAATTCTCGCTACGATTATGTTAATCGACGCCGCGAAATAGTCGTTCCCCTGTTTCGTTTAGGATAACAGAGGTGGTTTAATGAATATAGCACTGTGTTAACACTAATAAATTAACGTTTATTTCAACAACTTATTAATTAGAAGGATATAAATGGAACAACAAAAGAAATGTATTGACAGTTTGGCTTCTCGAAACGTTCTGCTCGCCTTTCGATTTTTTCCGTTTTTTCTGGAAGGCGACCCCCACTACGTTCGGATCACGCCACATTCTTTTACGCCGGATAAAATAACGGCCACGAATCGAAGCTTCTGGAGGTCGCCCTGCTTAATAAACTATGCGCTGGCCACTACAATGTTTGTTTGTCGGGTAGCCGCGACGATCCGCCCGCGACATTGTAGTGCCGCGACCGACGGTTAAGAATATGATCTATGGCAAGCCGCATGGCGTAACATACGTAATGCGCGATATAAGATATGTATTGACTGTTTGGCTTCTCGAAACGTTCTGCCCGCCTTTCGATTTTTTCCGTTTTTTTTCTGGAAGGCGACCCCCACTACGTTCGGATCACGCCACATTCTTTTACGCCGGATAAAATAACGGCCACGAATCGAAGTTTCTGGAGGTCGCCCTGCTTAATAAACTATGCGCTTGCCACTACAATGTTTGTTTGTCGGGCAGCCGCGACGATCCGCCCGCGACATTGTAGTGCCGCGACCGACGGTTAAGAATATGATCTATGGCAAGCCGCATGGCGTAACATCCCGAGTATCCAGGAATATCATCAAACCAACGAAATCTTTGAAAAAATCAGCAAAAATTTCTTCGCGTTTGATAGAAACCTTCCTAGTTGGAGTACAATACTAAATTATACCGAATAGCCAGGGATCCACGACCACAATGTGTCCAGCAAAAGGATGACAACGGCAGAGAGAAAGAGGGATACGTGCAAGAGACACGTAACACTTGCAAAGACAATGTCCGTTGGACTGAGAATAGAGCGGAAACAGAATCAACAAGATGGAGTCCGTTGCCCTAGGGATTGTTCATAAATTATGGACGCGTTAATTGTAATGGAGTTCCCAAACCGGACTGTTTATTGACTTCGCGCCGTTGATGAACCTTTGTACCATGTATTTTGCCGGGAATTTCGAATATCTTGCGACGATGTTTCACAAGTTTAATTTACGTCATATTTTGCGAATTAAAGAGAATTATTTCTAAGAATTAAAACACTGTCCTTCAGATTGAATTCGTTCGCCCAATATTCTTATGCGTTTTGTCGAGAATGTTGCGCATCTTGTACTGTTATTTTAGCAGTTTCATTTATATCATATTTTGCGGATCAAAGAACAAGTTAATATTTCAAGATCGCAAGTTTCTTCGGGGTATCTTCTTTGAAGATACTTCGCAGAAAGATACGCGTGTAGATACTTTCTTCGTCCATTACACACAACATGCAACCCCAATCACAGAGAACCGAAAGTCTATCTTTGGATCGAAATAGACGCTCATTGCGCCAAAGATTTGTAACATAGCTGAAAACCTGATCAAATAATGTTGCTGCGTAGGAAAGGAAACTTTTCGAAAAAGGATTCAACGATTCTCGAGTCACGAGGTAATAGATAAGAAAGAAACGCGCACAGATGTTGCGTCTTATAGCATACGCGACATGCTCGCGCCTCAATTCTAGCCGCGATCTCTACTTGCTGATACCTAATGATAAAACTAAAAACACCGGAGCACCTCGGATAAAAAGGCTCTCGTATTCTTTGATACAGGTATGGCGACAACAGCTGGCGCGAACACGGTTCTCGCGCATAAGCATTTTTAATGCGCCGCTGTTCTGTACTTTAGACGCATTAAAAGTTTAAAAAACGGTCAATACCGATTATTTTAAACGCTGTCCTCTGCTAAAAACGTATGTAACGCAAATGGTGTAGACGGCGCGGGCGGAACCGCGAACGCAGCTAGTATTATATACAACGAAAGGACATGTTTCAGAATTACTATTATTACCACGATCGTTATTAAATTCGAAATGAATTTATTTGCGCGGAAAATGTGAGAACAGTGTACCTGCTTCGATTTTGATAATATTGAAATTGTTTGTGGGTGGAGTTCATGCTTCGATTATCGGTATCTTCGCTGCTGTATCTCCCCGGAAGCGCATAATCGAAGCTTTATGCGACAATGTCGGACCAGGATCTCCTCTCAAAGGCTGCGAACGCGTTTTCGAGATTCAAATTGCCCCTCCGTCTACCCCTACATCCCTCGAACGATATTACTCGACGAACGTGATTAATTAACGTGTCTCATTCGTACGGTGTAAAAGGTAAATTTTACGTGGTCGTGAGAACTACGACAGCAGTAAAAAAGAATTTATGGCGGCTGGGAAATTGCTAGAATTTTATACGATAAATTTTGATCTCAATCGATTTTCCGATACTTCGCTTTGTTTTTCTCTCGTGTGTCGCTCTTTCAAGGAATATCATTTTTCTAATAAATGATAGAAATCTTTATTCCTATAGCAACACAGAGACAGTTTAGTTTGAGATTAGGTTTTAAATAAACTTTAATTTGGGGATGTAATTGGTTGATTTTTTAAATTATTTGCTAGTTAATTATTTACTAGCTTATTTTGCTTACATTAGAAATTGCTTATCTTGAACGTTAATGCAGTTCTATATAGTGTAGAATTCGTAAAAGAAAATTCTATAGCGAAGAGTCCAAGTACTCACCGCATTGTTGGTGTGCGTTTGATCGGTTTTGAGTTCTCTATGGTTGCTGAATTGAACGTAAACTGCCCTGCCACGGAGCTGAGCCATACACGAGGCATAGTAATTTACCATCGTCGCGGCAGCATTTTCATCCGCCATTTCCAGGAACGCCTGCAACAGAAAATCATCAGAATATGGTTAGAAAAATCTATTAAATCAGAAAATTTAACTAGGACGACCGCTTTTTTATAAATAAGTGATTTATTGTAATGATCTTTTGCCATCTCAAAACATCATTTTCCAAACATTCTATAATACATTCCAAAGAAGAATTGCAGTTTGCAAATCTGAGAAATCTTGAGAATGCCAGAACAGAAATAAGAAAAGGAATTCCACTTTCGTGGACGATTTCAATATGGTCGAAGATAAAATCGGGAAACGACGCGTTTTGAAATCCAAAAGAGAGGTTAGCTCGTTGCGCAATGCAAATATTAATGCAGAATTATCTCTGTAATTGAATTTCCGCGTATTCTCCGTCGATGTTACTTAATTTCCACTCGAAATTCCCTCCTGGTCGCGGAATACAACTTAAATATTTGCCAGAAACAATAAAAACTACTTTGCAAGGCAATGAAACGTCAACATTTCGATTGCATCGTCTTTCGAATGTGTTTTTAATACGATAATGGGGCAGGAACGACTTCGAGCCAACGACCATACTGTCCCGATGAAAATCTTAACAAAATTGAGAAACAATAGCAAATTACCTTAGAATATTTTAATATCATATTATTTCTTCAATTTTACTAAAATTTCGGGAATTTGTTGAACTCTACCGACTTCGATGTAGATTATGTAAAAAATGCAAAAAATTATACCATAATTTTAATCTAGCTTGAAATAGAAATTCTAAAAGTAAAATTTAATTGAAATGAAATGAAATGAATTTAGTTTTTAAGGCAAAATTTGTGATAATTTTGATGGTAAATGAATGTTGAAATTATAACGATGGATCAAAGGAAGAAATTCTGATATTGCACTGATAATTATGATACAATTAATAGAAGTGTAATGATTAATTGTAGAATGGATAGACTAATAATGGGAAATTTAATTGCAAGAGATGTTTATGCTAGGTAAATTGTTATTCATTCGAAATTCTACACCGCCTGTCCTGTGTATCATTTTGAATAGAATAATTAGATTCATTTATTTAGAGAAGGTTGAAATTTATTTAAACGTATAATTTTTCTATCTCTCGTCATATACGTCGGATACCAAAAATATTCATGTTGTATAAATAAGAATTTATTTATAATGCATATCTTAAATAGCTCTTAATTGTAGAAATGGGACAGAGTTTCTTTTCCATCGTAAAAACGAAAGGAGTGGCAAAGTCAGTAATATTTCAAGATCTGTATGGAATGCAAGTTGCAATATACCGCTTAAATAACGTGAACGGAAAAAAGTAGGCAGGTTGTAAATTCCCTTCATGGGGCAACTACCGAAGAAAGTATGTTTCTGAAAATGATAAATAATTAATTGCACTTCGTTGGCAGAAGTGCCTTAAGAGATATCGATTTCTCGTTAAAACGTCTCAAAGGACACTTTTTCATTCTTCTCTTCCCTCCACCTTTAAGCGTTCTATATTTTTTCCCTCGAAACGAGGCATTCTCCTTTGAGCTCGCTGGAAAATGGAGAACAAGGGATACTTTTTAGAAAGAAAGAAGAATAACAAAAAATTCGTGAAAAATTAATTTTTCCGTAGAACCTACCCAGAGAAGCTTCCAAGAAGATATAAATTCGTCCTACTTGCCACGGAATGTAAAAATTAATATGAGAATATTTATAAACAGAGAAAATAAATATAATAAAAATAATTCACGATTAAATCGACAGATTTATATATCGAAAGATTATTGGAATAATCTTTAAAGAATTCCGTATAAATATCATATAGAAATTACGTTAAATAGTAGACAAAAATTTTAAGATCGACAATTTGAAATTTCAACCAAATGAAATTTCAACAGACAATTAATTTGAATGGCAAATAAAATTTAAATTAAATACTGGTTAAAATTAAGATCGAAATTTAAATAGAAAATTAGCCGAGTTTAAAAACAAAATTGAAAATTAAATTAAAATAAGATTACATAGAAACTGGTCCAAATTAACATTACGATAATCTTACTTAAATATTGGTAGACTTTTAAAGAATTTTCATAATACTCCTCAAAATATTCAGAAAACTCCTATTTTGCTCCTTTACTTATCTATATAAAAATATCTATATCCGAATATTCGAGTCATCTTTCCAAAAATGTTCTCACAAATCAACCTCCTCTATTAAAAAGCAAAAAGAAAATCATTCTACCTCTCCATGCAATAATAATTTCTTTCGCCGCCCTTAAAAGAAAAGAAATGGAAAAGGGAGGAAGAAGAGGAGAAAAATCTGTCGAACGATCCAGAGAGCAAATTCGAGATTCCAGGTCGATTCGCGGAGGGAAAAGGGAGAAACAGCTATGTGTTTGGAAGGCATTTTTACATTTGCCTCGGAGCACAGCCGCCGCCATAATGGAATATCTGAAGTTCAGCTCGGGTAAACACACTTGGGACACGAGGAAATTCAGCGGAAAAGAAGCAGGATGAAAAGGAAAACAGCCCGTTTTCTTTCCTTTTCTTTTTTTTTTCTTTTTTAGAAAAACGGCGCACACAACGAAAGCTTTCATTTCAATTACGCCATCCCATTAAAAACTATGTACAGCTTCGATTGTTAAGAGAGTATTTCTCTTCTTTCTCATTTTCTATTAATTCTTGCATTTCACTTGCTCCTTTTTGTTCGTTTGTGAATATTTAGAATTATTTTATTTATTTAATATGTTACTTTGTTTAACTAGAATCCAAAATATCTTTTTAACATAGTCCTGACATTCTGTTTTTGAGCACATAATAATACGAGATCGATTCGTAAATGTTATTCAGTTATCAAACTTTAAATTACTAATTACAGGCTGTACATCTAATTTCGCACGCGAAGCAATTCCCTTTTTCCCTTCTTTCGTAATTCTTTGAAACTTTGAAATTTTATTTCGCTCTCGTTTTCCCTGTTTTCCTTTTTATTCCGTCCGTTCTCGGTTTCTCGACGTCTTTCTCTCCACATCCCTTATATTTTTCTTTCGTCGGGCTTTTGCTTCTCCTTGCTTCTCCTGTCAGTCTACTTTTAATGAATTTCTAGTCTGAAAACTATATTATAAAGACAAGAGTGAAACGCTCCCCGTTCCTGACGATTCTCTGAATTTTCATGTAATTCCTCGAAATAAATTCTCGTATCACTGACGTGACTATCTAAAAATGTACGTATTTAATACAAGAAAAGAAACGATACAAAACAAATAGTTACTTATGAATTGTAAACGTAGTTCCGTCCGGCTTGAGTCGCGGAAAAAATTAAGAAATAAGATTTTCGAATGATCGAAAGAATGGCAGTCGCGTTTCACCGCGTTTACAAAGGGTGAACAGCTCCAAGAGGTTGAATACTTAAAGCGTACCAACCGGAATTTAATAAAGAGAATCCGCTGTTGAAGATCGACAACAGGAATGCGGGAATTATTTTATTATTACATTCTGTTGCGTTCTTGAAAAATATTCGTCGATTCGAAATGCGGTTCGTGAAAGAAGTCTCAAACATATGTATCGTTTATACCACCAAGTAGGAATAAGAAAAAAAACCAAGATCTCTCAAGGTCCGAAAGGGTAAATCAGATCAATAAATGAAAATTGAGTCTCAAACATTTCTATCACAAGAAACATAATTTACGAGCGTTTGAATCGTTGAATCTGTTGAGAATTGTGGATCTTTGAAGCCGAAATAATGTTATAGGAACACTAAATTTATGCTGAGGATTAATATTAAAATAATGATATATTTATTTCATGGACGAATCGATACACACTTGCACGCGTCTCAGCGCTTTCTTCTATACCCGACTGTTAACCGACTCTTAACTGAGTTTTAACCGACCGTAAACGGACTCTTAACGGATTGAACTGTTTGCATTCCTTTGTTTTCGAGACGCTTCGGGCACGCATACTTCCACATACTGATATTCACATACAAGTATCTCCATTGCGCATTTAACCTAGTCCAGCACAGAAAATTATACATATCTCAACAGCATCAATCTTGAAAAAATTTTCCGATCCTATTCTGCTTTAAGAAAAAAATGTTCGATTGATACGAATATTTTTTGCCATTAACATTAATTGTACAACCCAATTTACCCAATTATTCGTCCCATATGCGGAGGAATTATTTTATACAAAAGAATTCACGCAACAAAAGCAGCTCGACCGAGCTATAGTAACGTGGAACAGCTTCGCTCGTTCGCTTTAATTCTAACGCGCGATTCCCATTAAACGAGTCGCAAAATCCGATCAAAGAAAGTCCCGGAAACTTCCAACAACTGAAATTAACGACATCGAACTATTAAATTTCTGCAAACTGTCGCTGCGACTACGTAAACAGGGAAATGAGGCGCGGCGGAGGAGCGAAGGTGTTTTAGAGAAACACGGAATTGCAACGGGACGACGATCACGCACAGGCCTCGGAAGGAAAACGAGACACTGGCATGATTGCTCTCTCTTCCGTTGCAACTCGGATTTTCTCGAGAACCCGACGAAACGGCTCCGATTGTCTCGGTTAGGGTAATGCAAAATCTCGATCCTCATTTTGCATCAGAATTTTCTCATTTTGAATCGGAAATGTAAAAAACAAAGGAAAGAATTTTCCAGCCCCTGTTTACAAAAGCTCCATTGGAAATAAAAGATTACCACCCTCGTTGAATCATTTTCTTATCTAAAAATAAAAACATTGCACTTTGTCATTCTCAAGACAAATGTGAAAATCCAACGCCCTTTCAAACGTATCCGCATAATACCCCTGTCAACTAAAGACAAAAAAAAAAAAAGACAGAAATAGGAAAAAAAAGAAGGAGAATTGTGAAAAGTCATAGAAGGGGCTTCGTTAGAGAGATTTCCGGATGCGGGAAAAACGAGGGTAAATCGAGTTTTGCGGGACGAACGATCATTCATTCGCATTTCCATGGGGTTAGTCATCGCCCTGCGAGAAGTACGACGGGGGAATAATATCGTCGGCAGTACGAGAACACCGCCAGTCCTGAATTTAACCCCGTTAACTCCGTTTCGAGGCGCTAATGACGCATAGAGCCGCGCAATTGGGTTTTCGTTTGGAACGCGGGCCGAGCGCGCGGATTTCTCGCGAGGACTGGACACACGCTCGCGTGTCCTAATGTCGAACCGTGCTCGGCAATTGTTACACCCTTGATTGCCGTGAAAATGATCTATTCACCTGGAAATGAACGCGCAGTCGGCCTCGAAAGTTCCGGCGATTTGGTTGACACTTAACCTTGCTACGAATTTTTACGTTTCGATCTTGCTTGCCTTTTAGCGTGTAAAAAGAATTTCTAACGTTCTTGATTGTGGTCAAGTTTCACAACGGGTCAATGTTTAAATGGCGAAACCCGTTTTTGAGTAAAATTAAAGCTTAATTAAACAAAAAGGCAAAAAATAGATAAGACACCAACCTAGCGAATAAATACCCAACGATAGACAGCTTGCAATCGTCCCGAAATAACGACGTACTCGATTCAGAACAAAATTAACCCTTGATAAGATTCCTAATTTTCTATCCTTCGTATATTTAAAAAAAGCTCGCTAATAGCCCAAAAATAAAACGAGAGAATAAAATATATCTCATGAAGGTAACGTAAATAGACAATCAGAAGGGAAAGAATAAAAGAAATAAGAATTACCTAATTACCTAAAAGAATGGAAGCCTGTTGACGATGCAATGATAATGCAAAATACGAGAGAAATTAAAAGAAACACACGGTAGAGCCCATTGAAGAAGACAGAGGAAGAAAAGAAAAAAATAAATATCGAATGGATGGAATCATCGTACACCGAAGGATACAAGAGATTAGAGGGAAGAAATCTAGGAAGGAAAGAAGAGTACTTAAATGTTAAAATTCCACTGAACGCAATAAAAACAATAGCTCAACTGAGGCTAGCTGAGAAAAAAACACTCTACCACAAAGAAAAGCATACGAGAAAACAACGTAGAAAGAGAATTATGCGCATTGCGCAACAGGTACAAAGAGGGGAATGTAAAGCACACGTTATTAGAATATCCCCTATACGAACAGTTATAGGCGGTGCATCCGAAGGGAAAAGTAACGACGAACGAATTGCTGATAGTGAAATTCGAGAACGGAGCACGAGAACTATTCTACGATGTTTAAAAGCAATAAAGTTAAGGGCATTTTTCAGTAATTACGATAAAGAATTACATACATACGTACATACATACATATTTAAAAAAAAAGGCTCGATTAAAAATAAGAAAGAAACCAAAAGATTCTTGATACGTCGTCCGAATCTCGCAAATAAATAAATATAAATAAATATCCAACGTTAGCAAACCTGCAATTGCCCCAGCAGGGTGAACAACAGTTTCCCCGAAAATAAATAGAATGCAGCGAATTTCAAGGAAACCACCGTGAAAGGGTAATACGGAGACGAGGTTACGACAGTGGTCGCGTGTAAAGAGCCGTTTTCCCGATCTTAAGATCCCGTCCAGCCCAGACGAATCGTGATCCCTGGATTACCACGCGTAACCCATCCCCAATGGCGGCGGGGCAATCTTCTCTCGCCGCCTGTGTTCGCCCTATGTCGCCCATAAAGACGTTATTGGATCGAATTCCCGTGCCACGCCGTAAACAATCGCCTTGCCGGTGTGTTCTACACAGAATACAGCCTGTATGTCGTTCCGATGGACACGCGACACCGTCAATGGGGCGACTCGGCCATTCTTGGCGCTTGGATAGTGCACGCTGCGAGATTTCAGAATTCTTCCGGATTTCTAATAAAAATAATTACGGGAACTACCGTAATTGGGTTTTAGAATTTTGTATAATGCTTAGCAAGTTTATTTGGAGCTTATTT
>NW_022884609.1:0-65889 GCF_011952205.1 Bombus bifarius
ATAGTTGTTTCGTAGCCTAACTGCGAAACACATATCTCCAACGCAGCGCTTACATGAATCTTTACAAACGTAGAACAAAGCCTACGTAACGCAACATCCATCTCCCACACAACGATTACATCGATCAGTACAAATAACGTACAATAATTCGCATCCCTACTGGCATCATTCGGTATCAAACACACATTTATCGAACTTGGAATGAAAGGAAGAAAATGTAGCTACTGACACTGTATATACCATTTCGTGTCTCGCAGAAGGGACATACGAGTCGCTGTACTAAACTAGCTATCGTTCTATTTTTGCGACACTGTAAGATATTGAAGATACTGAAAAGTTATAAACTCTAACGTGATCTCAATAAGTATCCCTTAAAAATGGGTAAACAAGAAAATGCCCGATGAATCAGATGATAAAGGAAAAAATCGCGGCGCGCCCGAAACGAACGAGATCGCGATCTCTCGAAAGAACTAACAAACCTACACGACGTACCCCCGTACACGAGATAACCCCGAGGTTCAGCGGAAAGCCCAAGAATTGACCGTAACTCGATTCCTGTTTCGCCGTTCGAAACTTACACGAGTCGCGGTCGATGCCGCCGACCGATGATGCTAGTGATCCACGGGTAATTCAGCCATGGATCCAGCACATAGGCCAGCAACTTAACACACTCCAACTGAACATGTGGAACCCGGGGATGGACCGCTGAACAGGATTACGAAGGCAAGAGGCCTCAACTGAACAGTGGGGTCCACTCACGGGGAGGGACCGCTGAACAGGATTACGAAGGCATTGACCTCAACTGAACAGTGGGGTCCACTCCCGCGGGCCCGAACAGAATTACGGAGGACGTGAAGTTGCAAGTCCCTGGCCGAGTACCGAAGTACCAATCGGACAGGACTGCAGATTCACGACTGAATCCCCAACAGATTCGCTAGCATCACCGGCGCGACGACAACTCCCGCGATCCGATGCGAACGTCGAGCAGTCGTCGAGCAGTCATCAAGACAGAGGTGTCCTTGGGGCGACTTACGAATCCAAAGAGTTGTCCAGTGTACGTTGACCCGCACGTACCCGGAATACGCACGAGCGAGTACGTCACGCTACGGTTTGAAAGAACTGAGTGATCGCGAACCAATAAATCGCGAGTACAATAAGTACTGTGTGGTAAGCGAGTGAAGGGAGACGAGATTTTTCTTTTTTTCGTTCTAAGGTGGATAAATGTCGTTGTACAGAATGAGTTCACAATGCACTTGACATATGTATCTACCTTACGATTAATTAAGACTAAAACGTACGCATCCCACGGTGTCCCACGATGTCCCACGATGTCCCACGGTGTCCCACGGTGTCCCACGACGTCCCACGGTGTCCCACGATGTCCCACGGCGTCCCACGATGTCCAACGGTGTCCAACGATGTCCCACGTTGTCCAACGTTGTCCAACGGTGTCCAACGGTGTCCAACGGTGTCCAACGGTGTCCAACGTTGTCCAACGTTGTCCAACGGTGTCCAACGGCGTCCAACGGTGTCCAACGTTGTCCAACGGTGTCCAACGTTGTCCAACGACGTCCAACGACGTCCAACGACGTCCAACGCTGTCCAACGTTGTCCAACGGTGTCCAACGATGTCCAACGGTGTCCAACGTTGTCCAACGACGTCCAACGACGTCCAACGATGTCCAACGATGTCCAACGGTGTAAAACGATGTCCAACGACGTCCAACGGTGTCCAACGCTGTCCAACGATGTCCAACGGTGTCCAACGTTGTCCAACGTTGTCCAACGATGTCCCACGGTGCAGTCCAGTCTAGATCATCCAAAATTCTGTTGGAGGCTTTTGGAGACCCAAACTAGACCGACGGTATCCCACGGTGTCCCACGTTGCAGTCCAGTCTAGATCATCCAAAATTCTGTTGGAGGCTTTTGGAGACCCAAACTGGACCGACGGTATCCCACGGTGTCCCACGTTGCAGTCCAGTCTAGATCATCCAAAATTCTGTTGGAGGCTTTTGGAGACCCAAACTGGACCGACGGTATCCCACGGTGTCCCACGTTGCAGTCCAGTCTAGATCATCCAAAATTCTGTTGGAGGCTTTTGGAGACCCAAACTGGACCGACGGTATCCCACGGTGTCCCACGGTGCAGTCCAGTCTAGATCATCCAAAATTCTGTTGGCGGCATTTGGAGATCCAAACTGGACTGGTGCGTAGTTCTTAGCTTGGCATCGTTTTCCAAAGATTAATCAACTGATTAATTTTTGGAAAAGGACGCCAATTACCAGGTCTCACCACGAGGAGGTGACTACGCACGAGACCCGCCCATGAATTATTTAACACTATGCATCGGTCTCGACATTCAACCTATTGGCAAGAATGTCGAGTTCTGACTCTACTTGATCATGGGCCTGCGTAAAGAGATAGTTATTTCGTAGCCTAACCGCGAAACACCTATCTCCAACGCAGCAGGTACACGAATCCTTACAAACGTAAAACAACATACATAACACACCATCCATCTCCCACACAACGATTACATCGATCAGTACAAATATCGTACAATAATTCGCATCCCTACTGGCATCATTCGGTATCAAACGCACATTTATCTAACTTGGAATGAAAAAAGGAAAATGTAGCTACTGACACTGTATATACCATTTCGTGTCTTGCAGAAGGGACATACGAGTCGCTGTACTAGGCTGCTTAACGTTCTACTTTTGCGACGCTATAAGATATTGAAGATACTGAAAAGTTATAAACTCTAACGTAATCTCAATAAGTTTCCCTTAAAAATAGGAAAACAAGAAAATGCCCGATGTATCAGATGATAAAGGAAAAAATCGCGGCGCGCCCGAAACGAACGAGATCGCGATCTCTCGAAAGAACTAACAAACCTACGCGACGTACCCCCGTACACGAGATAACCCCGAGATTCGGCTGAAAGCCCCAGGGTTGACCGTAACTCGATTCCTGTTTCGCCGTTCGAAACTTACACGAGTCGCGGTCGATGGCGCCGACCGATGATGCTAGTGATCCACGGGTAATTCAGCCGTGGATCCAGCACATAGGCCAGCAACTTAACACACTCCAACTGAACGTGTGGAACCCGGGGATGGACCGCTGAACAGGATTACGAAGGCAAGAGGCCTCAACTGAACAGTGGGGTCCACTCACGGGGAGGGACCGCTGAACAGGATTACGAAGGCATTGACCTCAACTGAACAGAGGGGTCCAGTCCCGCGGGCCCGAACAGAATTAGAGAGGACGTGAAATTGCAGGTCCCTGACCGAGTACCAAAGTACCAATCGGACAGGACTGCGGATCCATGACTGAATCCCCAACAGATTCGCAAGCATCACCGGCGCGACGACAACTCCCGCGATCCGATGCGAACGTCGAGCAGTCGTCGAGTAGTCATCAAGACAGAGGTGTGCTTGGGGCGACTTACGAATCCAAGGAGTTGTCCAATGTACGTTGACCCGCACGTACCCGGAATACGCACGAGCGAGTACGTCACGCTACGGTTTGAAAGAACTGAGTGATCGCGAACCGATAAATCGCGAGTACAATAAGTACTGTGTGGTAAGCGAGTGAAGGGAGACGAGATTTTTCTTTTTTTCGTTCTAAGGTGGATAAATGTCGTTGTACAGAATGAGCTCACAATGCACTTAACATAGGTATCTACCTTACGATTAATTAAGACTAAAACGTACGCATCCCACGATGTCCAACGGTGTCCCACGGTGTCCCACGATGTCCCACGGCGTCCCACGATGTCCAACGGTGTCCAACGTTGTCCAACGTTGTCCAACGTTGTCCAACGTTGTCCAACGGTGTCCAACGGCGTCCAACGGTGTCCAACGCTGTCCAACGGCGTCCAACGGTGTCCAACGCTGTCCAACGTTGTCCAACGGTGTCCAACGTTGTCCAACGTTGTCCAACGACGTCCAACGACGTCCAACGACGTCCAACGACGTCCAACGACGTCCAACGACGTCCAACGACGTCCAACGATGTCCAACGGTGTCCAACGATGTCCAACGACGTCCAACGACGTCCAACGATGTCCAACGATGTCCAACGATGTCCAACGATGTCCAACGACGTCCAACGGTGTCCAACGCTGTCCAACGACGTCCAACGGTGTCCAACGCTGTCCACGGTGTCCCACGTTGCAGTCCAGTCTAGATCATCCAAAATTCTGTTGGAGGCTTTTGGAGACCCAAACTGGACCGACGGTATCCCACGGTGTCCCACGGTGCAGTCCAGTCTAGATCATCCAAAATTCTGTTGGAGGCTTTTGGAGACCCAAACTGGACCGACGATATCCCACGGTGTCCCACGGTGCAGTCCAGTCTAGATCATCCAAAATTCTGTTGGAGGCTTTTGGAGACCCAAACTGGACCGACGGTATCCCACGGTGTCCCACGTTGCAGTTCAGTCTAGATCATCCAAAATTCTGTTGGAGGCTTTTGGAGACCCAAACTGGACCGACGGTATCCCACGGTGTCCCACGGTGCAGTCCAGTCTAGATCATTCAAAATTCTTTTGGCGGCTTTTGGAGACCCAAACTGGACCGACGGTATCCCACGGTGTCCCACGTTGCAGTCCAGTCTAGATCATCCAAAATTCTGTTGGAGGCTTTTGGAGACCCAAACTGGACCGACGGTATCCCACGGTGTCCCACGTTGCAGTCCAGTCTAGATCATCCAAAATTCTGTTGGAGGCTTTTGGAGACCCAAACTGGACCGACGGTATCCCACGGTGTCCCACGGTGCAGTCCAGTCTAGATCATCCAAAATTCTGTTGGAGGCTTTTGGAGACCCAAACTTTACCGACGGTATCCCACGGCGTCCAACGGTGTCCAACGGCGTCCAACGGCGTCCAACGGCGTCCAACGGCGTCCAACGGCGTCCCACGTTGCAGTCCAGTTTAGATTATCCAAAATTCTCTTCGTGGCTTTTCGTAATCCAAACTGGACTGTATTAGCGTGGTTCTTAGCTTGGTATTGAATTATTGTGCAATGTTTGTACTTATCGATTTTGTGGTTTTCCAAAAGTTAATCAACTGATTAATTTGCGAAAACGATTACATCGATCAGTACAGACATTGTACAGTAATTCGCATCCGTACTGGCAACATTCGGTATCAAGGATACATTTGTCTAACTTGGAACGAAAGAATGGAAATGAAACTATTGACATTGAGTATACAATTTTGAGTCTTGCAAAAGAGACATACGACTCGTTGTACTATACTTTTGAAAATATCGAAAAGTTATATACTCCAACGTTACCGCAATATGTTTCTTTTTAAAATAGGGGACGGGAAGAAGCCTGAACAATCAGACAATGGAAGAAAAATCATTTGGGTATCTAGCATACATATTTAATATGCTATGAAATTTTCATATATGTAACTGAAATGTACTTTCTGCAAATTGATAAATTTGAAACAAACTCATTTATTTGATTTGGTATATGAAAGAAACAGGTATCTTTAAAACGAGAACATTTTATACATGGAAAATAAACTACTAATAATGGTTAATTATAGATCAAATTACTATTGATTAAATTTTAGCAAATATAGAGAATCATTTGTATCTTTTTAATCGAAACTAGGGTTACGTTGAAAACAAGTATTTTAAGTGATTGAATTTAATCTGAATAAAAAATTCAATATGAAATTCAAATATTTATAAAATTCTACATTACTGTTATAAGATTGAAAATATCGCGGTCGAAAAAATGTTAAAAGTTATGGTTCTAAGAACGAACAATCACCAGCACTAGTACCAATTGCAATGAATTCAATTTTAAAAAATATTTTAAGCCTTCATAGCAACATTAAGATATTTCATTATAATACTTTGTTGCGCATGAAATCCCTCACAGATTCATATATGTAAATATATATATATGTATTATACATTTGTAATAAAGTTCTGTATTTTAGCAGTCATGGTAACGTTAACGCTGACAAAGAAATATGTCTTATAGCAGTATTTTCAGTAATAAACGTGGTAATAAGGGGAGCTGAAAAGGAAACAAAGCAGTAGCCAGAAGGGCTACTAAAATTCAATCGTCTTCCACTCTATATAAACCCGATCAACACGCCGAGAGTGGAACTGAATATTCTTATTTCGCAACACTAATTTACTACTAATATTTATGAAACAGAAAATTCTCAAAATCAAACGCGATGAGTGCTTCGTTATATCTAATCTACCATTAAAAAAAAAAAAGAAAAGTCTGAAAATTCCCGATATTTGATACGCAACTCTAATAAGTATAAATCTACGCACTCGTATTTAAGCAATACGCAACACTAATAGCGAGAGATAGAAGTGCAACCATTTAAGAGGTTGCTGATGAACGATCACACTTGCACAGCTCTTGCAGCTGCACGTGTGATCCAGGAGCAGTGTCCGACAAATGCAGTCGGAGGGTTTGGGCATTTTGTAAACGCAACTCTAGTGAACAAAACGCGATCATTCATTATCGCAACGCTAAAGGGAAAAATTAATAGAACTCGCGATGGACCAATATCGCAACGCTAACTCTTATAGTGAATTTAATAAAAATTACTATTTACTATATAAAAAGCTACTTTAAATATTCTGATATTACTACTTGCAATACCATAAAATTAATTGAAAACTAACACTTTTATAATCTAATTTTAAACAATAGAAAACAGGAAAAATTCTAAAAATTGCAAAAGACAATCGCGATATCGCAATTCGCAACTCTAAAGCAAACGCGATTATCATTTTATCGCAACTCTAATTCAAACCGTAATCATTTTCTCGCCACACTAATGAAAAGCCGCGATGTTATTTCGCAACTCTAATACAACCCGTAATTAATTTATCGCAACACTAATATAAAAATCGCGATTTGCTCAATGGGACGATGGACCGATATATACATCGGCCAAAAAAGCAAACTACTACTACTACTACTACTACTACTACTACTACTACAAATACTAAAAGCGAGCATAGTGACAAAGTAGTAACAATAATGACTTCCCATGCTCTGGATGACCCAGAGGATGGGCAGCCATTAGTAGTTGCCCTCTTGAGTGGCAGTTTGCCGGGCCTCTTCGGCTTATAGCCTCTTCTTTCTTCGGGCGCAATGCCCGCTGAAACTTAAATCTAAGCTCGAGACTTCTAAATCGCAAACAAAAAAAAAACTTGAAAATAAAAATATAAACCGCGGAAGCTGATTGAAGTGCACATGGACTGACCAACGATCGCAGCAGTGATCGTTGCTCACTCGCATGTGCGTGCTCGAGCGATAAACGTTCGTTTCGACCCATTCGCGACCGCGACCGCGAAATTCGAAAAATCGATAGGCAAAACCAGAGGCGAGTGCATGCTCTACTCGTGCCAGTTTCACCGTCGATTTTTCAAATTAGATTTCCAGAAACAGGTTGGTCACACGAAAACGCGCCTACCCGACCAGAGACTGTGCCAACCTGCCCGGCCCTACCTACTTATAATTAACAGACACACCAGAAAGTATACTACCTATCCTACCTAGCGCTATATTTAAAAAATGGCAAAACAGGCACACCAACACACTCGCTCCACGGTTCTCACACAAACGCTCGGGCGCAAAGGTCCTACACTAGAGAGGACGTCCCGGGACGCCTCCGACACCCGAGCTTAACACACACCATGCACACTCTAAGGTACGTACCGTTTTCCTGAAATCGACTGACGAAGGCTAGTGACCATTGCGTAAAACGTGATAAAACACGTCTGAGGAAATGATATCGTTAAAATAAACGTAAGTAAACTTGGAATTATAATTGTAATTTACGGCAATATTTAAAGCGTGGTTACACTTAATCGCGTGGGCGATATTATCACAAATTGTGATTGTATCGAGACGTAAATTGAATCGATATATGTTTCGACATTTTTAATATTTGATGTTTTAACGAATGAAAAAAAGCGACGCAGTTCCACGGCCTAACAACACACACATATAACGTGGAAAATACGTCGTGCACGGTACACTAACACATCGTCAGTCGCTGACAAATTATTACATTACTTAATTCTAGATCATCGTGCCCAGTGTCTTTCTCCCATTCAAGTAGCACCTGGGCACGTGAATGAGATCCTGACAATGGGCACGGAAAGGGTTAAACCTGAAAATCCTGATCTAAAAAGATGATTAGTTTGTGTAATTTTTATTTAACGGACTAACGTTCTTTGACTTTATATTTTACTACTTTGTATCTGATTAAATTTACTTTATTAATTTAATAGTAATCAAGTAACTCTACTTTATTAATTTAATAAATCAGAACAAAATTTTAATATTGCATAAAGGTAGCGTTAATTGAAAAAGACTGTGACTCGATCAAATGGAGTAATTGACTTCAAATATATTACTAAGAAAGAAATAATCTCAGGCGATCTCTTTATCAAAGCATATACTCGAAAGTGCAGAAGCAGTGTTCAAAATTATTGCTTTGATTCAAAAATCTGCCTGTCGCGAAGTGTCTTCTTGCACGTAAAATTTCACATATTCTTGTACGGGAAAAAATGAATTTTAACTCGTATTTTAAATTCTAGCTAAAGTGAAATAAACGAACGTGACTTAATATTGTCACGATTAATTCATTGCTTAAGAACAAGTATATTTATGTCAAACAAGTATATTCGTGTATATATTTGCCATTTGCAAATATTCATACGGAATGTTAACATGCATGCTTATAAATAACACGAATATATTCTCAAGTGTATGTATTTAAACTAATTATTATAATCGCGCTGTGCAAGAAGACCTATCCTAAACTAATAAATTTAAAAAAATAATGTTACTACTCACGGGTATAAAAAATACCCGCGGTCACTATGCTCGCAACAAAATTCTACGTAATACAACCGGTCACCCGTGCCGATTCGGACCTTTCATCCTACGACATGATTGAGTGACCGGAGGAACAAAAATGCATGCGACTCACCGTTCGATGCGGAGAAACAGAGGACGTTACCCTGGATGCTGTGGTATCCCAGCGAATATCATCAGGGAGACTAACATCAGGCAGGAACCGTGTAAAGTCCAGTGGTGGAAATGGTGGTTGTTTAAGGGCGGGTGGGGGGGGGGGGGAAGAAGCGAAACTTCGTTTCGACAATTTTCTTCTTTTTCCTATCGAACGTTTATTTAGAAAATACTGCTATTTTTTTACGCTTAAAAATTATTATTAAGTAATTGGAACAAGTTTGAAAAATATTATTTAGTTGAAAATTGTAAGATATTTCTCGATAGCGAACAAATGCTTACGAATACCGCGAATGCAATGCAATCGTTTGCAAGAATTATACTGTTCGCAATTAGAATATATACTATGAATTTTCGTTATTAGAATACGAAATATATATTCCACTAATACACTATAGTCGCGTGTTATAAATATTGGAAAATATTTGCAAGGATTCAAAAGTTCGCCACTTAAATATACTTAAAGAATACTGCACAAACGCGCGCGAAACCTTGTTTCGAGGTATTTGAATCCAACTGTTACTAAGTTGCAAGTTTATGACGTTATAACTCAATTTGAAACAATAAGATAATTTGTTAAAAATTGGCTTGAAATAAGAGAATGATTTCATACATCGGGATCTTTCAGAAGAATCAATGGACTCGCGCGACGCACTCCTGTGCACAAAATAACCGCAAGATTCAGTGGAAAAAAAGAATAGATTTTTATATCTCGTTCCAAGTCAGATAAGTATATCATTGTACAGAATGGGCTCAGAATGGATTCGACATAGCCAAGACATATCCCACGGTGTCCCACGGTGTCCCACGGTGTCCCACGCTGTCCCACGCTGTCCCACGCTGTCCCACGCTGTCCCACGCTGTCCCACGGTGTCCCACGGTGTCCCGCGGAGTCCCACGGTGTCCAACGGTGTCCAACGGTGTCCAACGATGTTCCACGGTGTCCAACGTTGTCCCACGGCGTCCCACGTAGCAGTCCAGTGTAGATCATCCAAAATTCATTTCGCGGCATTTGGTGACCCACACTGGACCGACGATGTCCCACGTTGCAGTCCAGTGTAAATCATCCAAAATTCTTTTCGCGGCATTTGGTGACCCACACTGGACTGACGATGTCCCACGTTGCAGTCCAGTGTAGATCATCCAAAATTCTTTTCGCGGCATTTGGTGACCCACACTGGACCGACGATGTCCCACGTTGCAGTCCAGTGTAGATCATCCAAAATTCTTTTCGCGGCATTTGGTGACCCACACTGGACCGACGACGTCCCACGGTGTCCAACGATGTCCCACGGTGCAGTCCAGTCTAGATCATCCAAAATTCTCTTAGAGGCTTTTGGTGATCCAAACTGGACTGTTGCGTAGTTCTTAGCTTGGCATCGTTTTCCAAAGACTAATCAACTGATTAATTTTTGGAAAAGGATGCCAATTACCAGGTCTCACCACGAGGAGGTGACTACGCACGAGACCCGCCCATGGGTATATGTAGCACTACACATCGATCTCGACATTCAACCTGTTGGCAGAATGTCGAGTTTTGACTCTACTTGCCATGGGCCTGCGTAAAGAAATAGTTGTTTCGTAGCCTAACTGCGAAACACATATCTCCAACGCAGCGCTTACATGAATCTTTACAAACGTAAAACAAAGCTTACACAACGCAATATCTATCTCCCACGCAACGCAACATTCATCTCCCATACAACGATTACATCGATCAGTACAATAATTCGCAACCCTACTGGCCGCATTCGGTATCAAAGACACATTTGTCTAACTTGGAACGAAAGAAACAATATGAGGCTACTACGGAAAAGGAGCCCCAACAATCAGACGGTGAAAGAAAAACCGCGGCGCGCCCGGAACGAACGAAATCACGATCTCTCGAAAGAACTAACAAACCTACATGACGTACCCCCGTGCACCGGATAACCCTAAGGTTCAGCGGAAAGCCCAAGCATTGACCTTCGCCCGATTCCTGTCACGTCGTCTGGATCTTATCACGGTCGATGGCACCAACCGATGATACTAGCGATCCAGCAAATAGGCCTGCGATTTAACACACTCCAACTGAACATGTGGAACCCGGGGAGGGACCGCTGAACAGGATTACAAAGGCAAGAGGCCTCAACTGAACAGTGGGGTCCACTCACGGGGAGGGACCGCTGAACAGGATTACGAAGGCATTGACCTCAACTGAACAGTGGGGTCCACTCCCGCGGGCCCGAACAGAATTACGGAGGACGTGAAATGCAGGTCTCTGCCCGAGTACCGAAGTACCAATCGGACAGTATTGAGAATCGCAGGTATCACCAGTGCGATGACAACTCCCGTGATTCGAGGCAAACGACGAGCAGTCGTCGAGTAGTCATCAAGACAGAGGTGTGCTTGGGGCGACTTACGAATACAAAGAGTTGCCCAGTGCACGTTGACCCGCACGTACCCGGAATACGTGCGAGCGAGTACGTCACGCTACGGTTTGAAAGAACTGAGCGACCGTGAACCGATAAATCGTGGTAACAATTTTTCCAATGTGGTAAGCGAGGGTATCACGAGAGACGAGAGTTTTATTTTTCGTTCCAAGATAGATAGGTATCTTTGTACAGAATGTGCTTACAATGCACATAACATAGGTATCTATCTTAAGATTAATTAAGGCTAAAACGCTCGCATCCCACGGTGTCCCGCGATGTCCCACGGTGTCCCGCGATGTCCCACGATGTCCCACGGCGCCCCCGCGGGGGGGTCTTAGTCCGGTCTAGATCATCAAAACTATTTTGGATGATCAAGACCAGACTATATTGAAGTAGTTTTTAGCTTGATATCGTTTCTCAAATAATAATACTAATATTCAAAATAGTACTTGGTTTATTATTATTTGGGAAACGATACCAATTACCGGGACCCACCACGAGGAGGTAACTACGCTCGGGTCCCATTTACATAAACAGTTTTTAAGCATTGGGAGCAGAGATGTAAAATTATTTTATAATAAAGCAACATTGTAGCGGCGATATTGTTTTGCGTTATAAATTATAAGACGTTATAAATTAATAGCTTAAATGTTATAAATTAATAGTTTAAATGTTGTAAATTAATAGCTTAAGTGTTATAAATTAATAGTTTAAATGTTATAAATTAATGGCTAAATGTATAAAATAACAGTTTAAATGTTATAAATTAATGGCTTAGATGTTGTAAATTAATAGCTTAACTGTTATTAATTAATAGCATAAATGTTATAAATTAATAGTTTAAATGTTATAAATTAATTGCTTAAATGTTATAAATTAATAATTAAAATGTTATAAATTAATAGTATAATTGTTAAAAATTAATAGCTTAAATGTTGTAAATTAGTGGTTTAGACGTTATAAATTACTGGTTGCAATGTTGTTATTTGATATTTTTTTTTTATTTACCTTATATTTAAATTCTTGTTCGATGTTCACTCTCCGGAATTTCAAGCACAATAGAGCTCGCGCGCGACTTCCGTGTTCCTTATATACCTTGACAAAGTGACAAAATTTCAATCAAACGGCAACCATCTCTTGACATAGCAACGATTTAATACGATATCCATTTTTATCATTTTAATAGTTTCTGCAAACTAAGACTAAATTCACACTTCTTTAATACTAGTTTTCGACTATCAATTAGTTTGAACAAAAAGGGGAAAAAAGCCTAACGGCAATGGATGACGTTACTGTGAAATAAGTTAAGATATTAAATAATCAGGCAGATAAAATTCATACTAAGCGTTATATTATCTTATCTTATATTATATTATATTATATTATATTATATTAGCTAATTAAAAAATAAAATGTTCTTTTTTCTTGAATAACACCTACATCACTGTCTGCGATATTTAAAATTCATACTTAATGCTTACTTAAAAGTCAGGTACTTCTTTGATTCCTCTCAAGTTAAACGAGTAAATTATAGTAATTATCGATATATAAGTAATTTTCGTTACAGTTGTAAGATAAAATGGCTTTTTTTCTTCAATACCGCCTGCATCGCTGTACGTGATACAGTTATTAATTATGTACCGAATAATACGAACTAATTGGCTGTAATCGCGGTTAGGTGTTTCTTCGTTAAATCTATCGATCTATTAGGCTATTAGCGAGAGACTTATTGATTACTTGAAGAATGGTTTGATTCTTATAAATGAATGTTTTAAATTTTATCAATTAATGTTTCAATTGTTATAAATTAATAGCTTAAATGTTAGAAATTAATGGTTTAAATGTATAAATTAATGGCTTAAATGTTATAAATTAACAGTTTAAATGTTAGAAATTAATTGCTAAAATGTTATAAATTAATAGCTTAAATGTATAAAATAACAGTTTAAATGTTGTAAATTAATGGTTTAGATGTTGTAAATTAATAGCTTAAATGTTATAAATTAATAACATAAATGTTATAAATTAATAGTTTAAATGTTAGAAATTAATTGCTGAAATGTTATAAATTAATAGCTTAAGTGTTACAAATAAATGGCTTGAATGTTATAAATTAATAGCTTAAATGTATAAAATAACAGTTTAAATGTTGTAAATTAATGGTTTAGATGTTGTAAATTAATAGCTTAAATGTTATAAATTAATAACATAAATGTTATAAATTAATAGTTTAGACGTTATAAATTAATTCCTTAAATGTTATAAATTAATGGCTTAAGTGTTACAAGTGTTATTAAAATTAATGGCTTAAATGTTATAAATTAATAGCTTAAGTGTTGTAAATTAATGGTTTAGACGTTATAAATTACTGGTTGCAATGTTGTTATTTGATATTTTTTTTATTTACCTTATATTTATGTTCTTCTTCGATGTTCACTCTCCGGAAGTTCAAGCACGAAAAAGTTCACGCGCGACTTGCATGTTCCTTATATAACTTGACAAGGTGTCGGGATGTTAATCAAACGGTAACGATTTTTTGACATAGCAGGAGGCGGTTTTTCCATTATAACAAAATCATATTGTACAATTTCTACTTTCATGATCCATCATAATATTTTATAACACTCTGTCAATTTTCATAACTTAATTCTAAGCATATACCATCGTTCAACAATTAATTATTAAACATATAAATCTAATATGTGCTTACAAGTTTATTTTACTTCCTAATGTAATATATATATATTCGATTAAAACTTCTAGGAAGTACACTTATATACATAAACAACATTTCAAATTATAAGTATTACATCAAAGATTCAAGGATGGGCAGTGGAATTTGGAGTACAGATTGAAAAGTATAAATGAAATATGAATTGATGAGATATGTTTAAACGAGAAAAGCTAAAAATCACGAAGCAGCTTTTCATCCTTATCTGCTGTGAATTATAACTGTAAAATTCTTGTAAAATTCTACTAAACCTTATCCGATTTGAGTTTGTTTCAGATACCATCGGAGAACCAACAAAAAATAGTTTATGCAGAATGGTGCACCACTATATTCTACGAACGCAGTGTAAGAGCGAGCACTCGTCCAGCTGTTTTGGAAACAGATAAAATTTTAAGAGAAGAAAATGCACGACATATTGAACATCTATTGTAATTTGTTATATCTCTTCTGGACACTCGCAGACGGAATAATTTTTTTCTCTCATAAACAAGCAAAATTTCCATCGCAAAAAATTAATAAAATACTTGAAATGCGTGTTTCCTGTTAAATATATCTCAGATATTCAGTGAATATCAGATTTAATCGTCAAACCTGAAATAAATCAGCAATCTCTAAAAAGTCCTCTGTATTTTTACCTTCACCTTTTATCGACATTACAATGAACATAACGAAAATTGAATAATTCTATTCTCCCTGTTATATCCACGAACGAAATTTATATTCTATAAATTTACATTCGATCGTCGTTTTATATTTTCCAATATTGTTGAAATATTAAATATTCGTAGTAAAATATAAAGTACTCATTTATTCATGTTACAGTAAAAACTCATTCTTTACTATTAGCTCTTCTAATACATTTTTCCATTTCATGCACGTTACTGATGATACAAATGATCTTACGAAATAGTTTCAGGTCTTAGTCAGAACTTCGAGAAACATAGTGGATACAAAACTAGATATTAATATTCAAATTTCAAATCAGCAAGTCACCATCAAATTCTCAATACATATAAATACGAATATATCTCATACAAATGCAAAAGGATTAAAAAATACGATTTCAACGAATCGTTCACATAAGTAAAAAATCCTCAAGTTAAGAATACTTACACCGAATAAAGTGAGAAGATAGGTATAAATCCTGGCATATCTTTATCATCACGTGACTCTACCAACACAACGTAAGGGTTAACTATCCGAGTTTACCACCCTCCAAACACGAGCCATTTACGTCGACGTAAAAAATTCTCGAGATAAGGGACCTACTTACCCCGAACAGGTGTCATAGTGAAGCGTTTCATTGTAAGAATTTCTGGCAGGAAGGCATCGAATTCAGAACAAATGTCTCGCTTCGGAGTGTCCCTTTAAGAATCGCGCTCGAGGGGCTTCCGTTAAGTAGCGAAGTTGAAAAGAAACACACCGCCCATGCTCGTGCTAAACGTACCCTATCTGCATCTGTGTACGTTTACATACAGGCTGTTTCATAGAATTGGAAGCAATTTTCAGTAGCACGTAGTACAAATTCAAATAAATAAAAACTCTTAGTAAAAGTAGATAAAAATATCTCCAACTTAGAAAGTGTGCGGACGGTTACCATAGACAACTTTTATATATGAACCTCTCAGAAGCCAATGATTAACTCTACTTTTTAGTGGCTTTTTAATTTCTTTACATATCTTTCATAATTTCAATACATAATTAATATTCAATCCTTAAAAAACAAATAATTTACCACTATACTTCGTTAATTGGCAGAAGACATAGGATAACACCAAGATAAATTTGAGAAACAGTGTTCGTAACGTCATTTTTTATTCAATTTTCAATTTACAGACTTGACTCATGTGACTCCTGAAAGGCTCGCATATCGTTTGTTGTTGACATTATACAAAAACCTTTTGAAATTTCAAATCTAAAAATGTACACCCCCGACCATAAATATTAAAATACGTAATACACATACTCAAAAAAGTTTCTACACGCGTTCATATTTTCATGAACAACTGTATATCGTGATTTGTTGTTGAACAAAAATGAAACAATTTCAAAAAGAACTTTCGTGGGATCTACAATTTCATGTAGTTCTACGATATAATTACAGATACTCTCGTATGTATTATGTAAGATTATGTAATATAAGAATTATATATCTATACTATACAGTATACTATACAGTACTGATCAGACTGATGCTACCTTCTTTTAACTCCGAAACTCATGATATTTGATCCCATGTTTATTAAGACACTTTTGTTCCTTTTGATGAGTACTACGTGTTCTTGAAGTTTGACCAACTTTTTGAAGCATCCTGTATGTATGCACACGTGTCTGCAGAGAGAAAACCACGCAACTCGCAAGTGCATCCGCATTCGGCGACAATGCACACGTATACCGGCCACTTGCGCACCTCGCCCCGTAATGTATACGTTCCAACGCACATGACTGCCTCGTGTTCGCATTTTCGCGAGCCAATGGCTGTGAAATCGAGCGTTTTTCCCGGTTCTTTCTCCGTTTCGTCGCAGGACTCACCCCCTATACCCGCGAAATCCTCACAGCCGCCCTGGTTGGATTTCTCCGTGAAACCGTGGCTGATCAATAATAAGCTTCCGCCGGAACCATCGAACGCTTAAATCGATTTTTGAAATCTCCTCTGTATATCAGAGATAAATTTTCGTTAAACTTGTTCGTTTATTGGAACGCGTATACGGGTGATATTATATGACATGGAGTTAAGAGATGATGTTTGCTTGAGCGGTGGCGCAAGAGGTCTTTTAGATTATGGGAGGTGAGAATGGATTCTGAAAGAGATAAGTTTGTTGGAAGTGTGGAATTTTATTGTATACAATGCGAACTATATAATATGCTTATTTAGATTTGAAAGAAAATTGATTAGCTGTAATTTTAAAGAAAGGCTAGATTCTTTTCTTTTAATAATAAATATAATGATACGTATTAATACAATTATTAAAAGAAGCATTCGTCTCATATAATGTAATAGTACGGACTTACTTATTCACTGCTGTGGCACACTGCTGCAACGAAATATTAGAACATGGTATATAATTTATCATGTTAGTTGATAATATTTATTAATAATTCTTGCTGCATCTGTATCATGTATCATAAATCTGTACGATAAACGTGATTCAATATAATAAAGTAAGTCAATTTACGCTTCTACAAAACTTTAGAAACCTCCAAAATTCTCTCGTACATTATTCAAATTACGCTAGACTTTCTAAAATCGCTTGAATATCACTCTTCGATACTCGATACTCCACACATAGACTGTTCGATTGACGACTCATCCCACTCGCTCAGTCAATGTCAGATCTGGCAGACTTTAATAAACGAGATTCGTTACTGCCGAATGAATCACGGCCGATTAACGAGTCGCAATTCTATTTTTCCTTGCTTCGGCTGAATAACAAAATTCACTACAGATCGCTGGAGATCGAAGCAGAGATCCCGTTAATAATTCAGCATGCCGTAGATCGAGCCACACACCGCCCTCCCCCCCCCCCCCGTCGATAAATAACGAAACACTGAAATGTAAGTCCGTCCCCTTTGAGGTGGCGTTTTTCGCTTCGGTTTCGTGCCGGCGCAAATATTTACGCGAACGTCGCCGGCCGTTTATTAATAGAGACGAGCAGAGTCGCAGGAACGAAGTTGGGAAGAAAAGGCAGGAAGAAACGAAGGGAGGAAGAGTATAGCAAGAGAATGGGCTGGGTGGACGTTTGTGAAATATAAAAGCGATGGATGCGAAACGCGAAACGCTGGAAAGAAAGGAAATGCGATTTCTCAGGCAGAGGCCGTGGACGTTCCAACAGCCATTGGAATCCCGTACACGAACCTCGAAGGCGTACGAGAGCATCGGGGAATTTAAAATACGCTAGCCCGTGTTCGGGGGTTATATTTTCAAGCGCCACGCGGATCTCGCCGATTTCGCGATATACACGCCACGGGAGTTTTCTTTGTAAAATATAGCACGCCATCAAATTGCTCGTAGCTAGCCTGAGCCCGTATTGCAGCTCGTATCATGGCTGATTCTTATAAAGCGACTGATAGGATTGTCTGCGTGCAGGGATGTATGGAAAAATTGCTCGCGATGAGAAACTTCGAAGGGATGCGTCTTGTGATGCTTATGCTTTGTACGGGGGCGGTAGGACAGGGGTTCCCTTTCCTTTCTTTCCTGATTTATTAAACCGGGGTCGAAAGTAACGATTTCACTTTGCAATATGATTTCAAGTTCCCTATACCTATTATTTTTGTAACATCGCACGAGGTCAATGATGGCATAATTGCAATTTTAAAAGATTAGAATATTAAATTATGATGAATGAAGATAAAATAAGTAGAAACGTAAGCGTGTCATCGAGTCAGTTTTTCTGCTGATTCTTAGGGGTGGAAATGGGGAAGCAGTGTTAGTGTGCGCGTCTGACACAGTCTTTCCACGGGTATAATTTTCGACTAAAATGACGTATTGAAAATCCAGTTGCGTCCAAAGATGATAAAAATTGTATTTTTTTGAAATGTCTATTGACATTCACAACTTAAAGGATTAAATTAAATGCCCAACAATCTGTTTGTCTTCAATTGAAGGCATTGACTGCAAAAAGTGATCAGCAATTACACATAAACGAGTGCACTCAGCGCGGTATGGGCGTTGGACAAAATTTTTTTTTTTTTTACGTGGAGGAAATCTTCATAGACACCTTCCCACCCTTGTACAGGCGAGCAGAAGGTAGTGCCGGATTCTTACCGGCTAAAACCTCCACGGACGGGACGGTAGAACCAGTGCGCGAGTTGATCGTCGGGCCCTTGTGTGCTTAAAACACACCAAACACCTTAACCAAGCACTCCCAGAAAGTACATCCCCACAACACACGCAAGGGAGGATTTTTGGCCTCTTGCCTGTTGTATATGACATTTAAGAGAAATTTAACGTCCGGATCGTTAAACATTTCCATATGCCGAGGATTGGAACTCGCGACGCGTCGTCTTCAGTGCTGGGCCTTAACGAGCGTAGCTAGCTGCCCCGCCATAATTCTACTTTTTAACAAACATCTTTTACCAATACAGTAGGAAATTGAGAAAATATTTATAATATCCTACCTATATCTATTATTAGTAATTTATAATTACCAATTATTAAAATTTATTAATATCCATAAATATTTAAAATATTTTAATTCTCTTCGTTTAAAATATAATTACCTTTCAAAATGAAATATTTTTAAATAGATAGTTAGAATACCGAGATAATCTACTCACCCTCTTTATGACAATCGTTTCATAGTACAGAAGAAACAGCGGAAAAGAAAGACAACGTACACAGTAATATTTCAACTTTGCATTTAAAGATACGAATTGGTCCTCCAATAATTTTTTTGCCATTGTCTACGCAGTAATAATCCACATAAATTTCCCGTCGTTCGTTACGTTGCGCAAAGAATAATTATCGTGTAATCTCCGAAGGAGTTTATTGTTCACGGTTTAATTGCTCTGACAAACGACGCGTGAAGTTAAATCTTTTTCGCTGGGTACTTCTAGGTATAGACCCTTTTCCGCTTAAAGTATGCGTCATCAGAAGAACGCAAGAAAATATTTTACAGAGGCTGCATCGTTTGTTTTCAAACCCTCGGGCTCGCTATTAAGTCGCATATAAGGTACTGAGTCAATTAATTCTTAGCATTTGAGGTCTGTTAACGAAGCGATTAATTACGATAATAACGACAAGTTTAACGAATATCGGATAAATTCATCTTTCATTGTGAAGAAAATAAAGAATGGAAATTATTGGTATTTTTAATGTTTGGGTTTCTGTATATTGAGACATGTTTTCTGAAAATATTAAAAAGCAAAAATTAAAATTCTGTCAATTAAAAAGTGTTAGATTTAAAATCTCCAATTCAAAGACTAAAAGTCATAGATTTAAGATCACGAAATTCCAGATTCAAAATTTCAAATATTTCAACGTTCAAAAGTTCAAAGTTCCAGAGTTCCGAGGTTTCAAATATTCGATACATACAGTAATACATAATTTTGTTTATATCTAATGCATTAAATATTTGAACATTCGATACATGAATTTGAAAAAATGATCACACTGTATGTCGATATAATATACATACATATAGATATATCGTATATAAGTATACGGCCCATCTATACAGATTATTATGCTAGATCATTTTCGCGAGGAAACTCTCGCTGATTACAAATTTCTTCGTTAATAATACCTTAATGTAAATTTATTAAGTTCTCGAATGTTTCATAACTGCATAAGACATTCTACGCGTCGTTTCTTCATTCCCTTCATGGCTGAAATACTTCGCGAAGTATTCCCATTCCAACGTGCTCTAATAATTTCGAACGCAGAACGACGAGAAGACTCGATTTACGTAACAGAAAGAATACACAGTTTTGTTTGAAGAGAACGACAGATGAATTATTGGACTCGTAGAAGAGGTAGAAAAGGTCTCAACTCCTATGGAAGAGTCAGACTTGCCGAAACTACTTAACTTTTTTCTTCTAACATTTCTCCTTATCTTGTGACGAAAAACAGAAAGGTAATTTATTTCGAATGACTTATTGCGTTCCAGTAAATAGACTAAACTGTACTCTAGTACGTGATAACACAGCGAAACAAATACAGAAAATGATCATTCTACCTCGACGTGAAACGTACATCATGGCGGAAGGAAGTCATTCCCAACAATTCGCTTTGAAACGAGAGGAAGAGTAATATCCGCCCCAAGATCGAACCTCTATGAATTTCTAAGAATTTCTGTACATTTTGTTACAGGCGAAAATTATCGTTTAATCTTTCTGTCTAATCTACATAGATAAAGTTACTATTAAAAATTAGATAGCTGCAAGCTTGATCTCTTATTTCTTAAAAAAATTATTTTATTAATCACGTAACACAATTTACAATTTTGGAAACTTTATTCATAAAATGAGATAGAATACGGACCAGAGGTTTAAAGCAAGTATGGTACTAGATAACGAGGAACAAATATTTTGAAAAATGTTACGATTAACGATAAACATTGATCTACACGTATGTACATATAATATTTATAAGAGAAAACGTAATGTACTAGAACAGAAGGAGAATTCTGTGACGTCGATCGTATATAATTATTGTTACAATTAATTTTAAACAATTTCCTTAAAGTTCTTAATGAAATCTTGTTCATACTTTGTTGGGAACAGTTTCTGTAATCCAAGCTCGGCATTTTCCAGTTTCGCATCTTTCAATGCGAAAGTAGCGCGGACAGCTTTATCAAGTTATGAAAGACGTCGACATTCGCCCACAAAAGAGGAATATTCTCATTATCGTCACGTTCACCTAACGCGCTAATTTTCACCATAGCGGTAATGACGTGCACCGAAACAACTACCCCCGGTTAAATAAACCAATCGATACTCGACTAATAATAAATTTGAACGACAGATGCACTCTCTAATAAACCGATACTTCCTCTAAATTATGCACCGTGCTGGAAGAGCAGCGACGTGTGCGGTCGAAACGCGCGAGAAAGACGTCCGATAATTTTCGATACTCGCGCTCGTGCAGAAAACCAGCGAAGTCGATAATGCATGAGGTGTGAATAAGTTATGATCAGATATTTTGCAAACTGACGAAATACATCAGACATAGGGGTTTCCATAGGTGTTAGTTGTTATATAAATATTTTCTTTTTTAAGTTAGGAATCCCGCGTAAATTTTGTATAAAAATCAACCGAAGGCCAAAAGTGAGACATATGATAAAGATTCTGAACCAATTTCACCAATGAAAACTATCTTTTCATTTGATTCTCAGATTAAATACGTGTTTTTATCACGATGTTGAATATCGATGATGTTAGTTACACATATCGATAGATAATAATTAAGTTGAACCATCGCAAGTATTTGATCAATATTGTTCATTTCTTACAAAACATCGTACATTTTTTACGTGCGAAAAAATTTAAAAAATGAACGAGATAGAAAGCAACGAGGTTAAAATTAAGATTTTCTTGGAAAGAAATAGCCATATTTTAATAATAACGAATATATCAAAATAAATGAGCGAAAATTCTTTCCCTAAAAGAGATGTATCTTTGTACTTTTGTATTTAAAGTACTTGTTTTAAATGACAAATTGGACGCCGAGAGACAAGAAGAATAATTTCAGGAGAGAATCGAGTTGGAGAACATACTTGTATGAATTACACCTAAGAGCATCGAATATAGAACTTATTCTTATTCCCAATATTCGGTATATATTGTGGAATATTTTGTAACGCAGATTGTAACGTGCCATAATACGTGGCAAGTTCTGATAAAAAGAATCTAACAATAAGAAATTTACATATCTACATTAATGTTGTAAAATATAAAATATTTGGAAAACGTGTATAAAATCCATTCTCATAGCGATTATTTTAATACTTAGTATTATAATACTTTTATCGCTAACGTGAAAGCATTAAAAATTCCAACAAGCTTTTTTAAACAACTCTGATTAATCTGCCAAAATTCTCAAAAGAATTTAAGTCAATCTCGTGCAAAATTAGCCGTTTCAATCACTCCTAATCACCATACTCGGTTCTTTCACACAAACGAGAAGCCTCGCACACACCCATTTTCCCATCAAATCGCACGAGTTCTCTCATCCAGGTGGTCCAGACACCGCGTAATTCATTAACACCCTGTATGCAAACGTCGCGTTAGAGCGGCTGACGGGTGCTGTGCGAACGGCCGTTTTCCATCCGGCCAGTAATTCGGTCCTTTGTAGGCTAGCCATCAGATTATTAACTATCATCGGAAGGTAAATGTAGCGTGGTGCAGACGATCGATAATTCATGCGCGACTAAGTGTCTCGCTCTCGAAAAGGATTAATTCGGGCATACGAGCCCGCCCGTAACCGGCCATCGATAGACTTCAACGTCCATTGTCGTCTTCCAACTACCCCTTTGCATCCTCTTTCACTATTCAGCCATCCAACTTCGACGTATTTATAAAGTTTTCAACGGGAAAGCCTTTCTCAACCGGTTGAGTGGCCAGTAGATAGGTCTCTTCCTTCTAACGGAAGATTCGCGGAAGAAGAGCAGTGCCGTGAAAAGCGGCGCGATGAAAACTTCTTAATTCCAGGCCTGCTCCAGTTTCCGGGTAGAGAGGCTTCGTGATTGGTCCAGACTGCTTCTTTCTCCCGTAGACCTCTTATACGTGCACAGCGTTATTACGAAGCAAGGAGAAAAGTTCCGCTTCACACTCGACTGGCTATTAATGGTGGCCAACCCCCGCTGTCGTTAGTTCGCGACACGAGAACGTTAAGTCGTGCCGCGCCACGATAAATGCACGCTGCCCCGTCGTAATCGGGAAATAAGTTCACCCGGGGAAACAGTCGCAAGCTGATTTATTTCGATCGCCGCCAGGAAAACAACCGACCGCGGGAGAATGTATCGCGTGACTATGATTTTATTACCCACCGCCACGACGTCACCGGCTTCCGGCTAATTTACCGTGAATCGAGCAATCGCCCCGGGAGCTGAGAAATCCTATCGGCTCATTTTGGCCGGTGAATGCGCCGTGCTTATCGGAGGATAAGTGACGTTGTAATTAAGTTTCGATTTTAGGGTGGGTTTAGATTAGACTGTCGGAGACTCCAGGTATACGATATCGATCTTTGGTAGGTTTGGATCTACCGAAGATGAGAATTAATTTGGACGATCGAGAGTTGTTTGGTGGATTTATTTTGTATACAATTTGGATCAAGAGATTGAAATCATCTTGTGATAGGGTTACAGGTGAGATAGGGAATGAATTGATCGCTCGTGTTATTATTATTCATATTCATACCACATCGTGGTATTGTTACTCGTTACTATGTATCTCTTTTGTTCTATGTTTAGAATGAAATATTAAACTTGTGTTAACAAAGCAGGTTTGGGTTAATGTAATTTTGGTTTTGTGTATGTTCAATGATTTAAAACAGTCGGGTGTGCATGAGAGGTAAGAAGTAAGGAAATAAATTGTCTACGGTATTGCAGCACTGATGTCATGTGTTCTTAGCTAACGTAATCAATTTTATAGTTCAGATCCATTGATTCAAAAAGGTTATTACGTATTACAAAGCTCCAGAAACTTGAGGAAAACACGAGATATATTGTACACGTTATAACGTGTACAGTGCGCAAACGTAAATTAAACAAATCAGAAGCTAACTACGTATCTTCTTCTTCATATGAATGTATAAATTCTCAGATTCTCAAATTTTCAAGTCTTCGAATCGTTAAATCGTCAAATTTTCGAATTCTTAGATTTTAATTTTTTGCAGATTTTAATCTTTTTAATTTTTGAAAATGAACAGAAAATTAATTTTAACCGCCCCGTATATCCTTTAGAAGTATCACCAGCGTTCTCTGTAAAACATTTTTCTGCAAAGTCTAGAATAACGTCTGCGCTTAAGTTAATCGCTCATAATATCTCAGCTTGTCACATCCTGATTATTCCTTATTAATTCTAAGTACAAGCGTACTTCACGATATTAACGTTTAAGCTTTTAACAGCTTTTATATATATTAGATGATGCATTTTTGAAAATACTTTGCTATACTTTCATTAATGAGCCTTGACTAATCGTTTTAATTGTGCTATGTATAATCTATAAAAAATCGTTTGAAATATTACAGGTTTCTACATAGAAGGATTGCTTCTAAAAGATTTTATATAAATTCGTTAATGTGTAGAACTACAGCTTGTTGCTGTCTCGACAGATATAACCGTAGGAGGTTCCCTCTGTAAAAGTTATCGTTTTCATAACTCATCTCGTTCAAGGAGGGTGGTTCACACCAGGGGTTGACCGACCAATGAAAATATGTCCCTGTTACGAGAGGATCAGCAAGGATTAGCTAGAAGATTTAGGACAGTCTCGTGGCTACTGTTCGCTAAACGTCTAATCCGAAAATATGATTATCTTTCTACCGAACGCGCCTTAAGCACATTAGTACTCTATAGCATAATATTTTTAGAATCTACCTTATAACACAACCATAACTGTGAATCACTAGACATCAAATACGTTGAATAATCGCTTCAGCTGTATTTTCTATTCTGAAAATCTTAAAGCTAATAGTATTATGCGGAATGTTTTCGATCTGCCTGTCAACCTACAAGAGAATAATTATACATAAATGAAAATAAGAAAAAAGACGTTATATGAAGCTCTGCTTGATCGTAGAGTTATAAATGAATATTGAACGTAGTTTGAAATACATGTAGCAGCGGATTCTGCATCGTAGGATATGAAAAATCGACCGTGTGTAATATATCTGCATTTACATAATACTATTACGTATAAAATACAGACTGCAATAGATTAAAAATTCACCTATTAATATTCAGCATAATTTTACTATAATCTCTTTCTTAATTTTACTTGTAAATTATGATTCTATACTTTAGCAACAAAAATTGAAGATATTGTGTATACGTATGTCTTGAATAAAAATACGTCATATCTTTTTTACAGTCGTAAAATGTATTTTTTCTTCTTACTTTATGTATATATAAAATAAGAAGAAAAACATACAATTATATATGTATAAACATACAAATATATATATGTATATATACGTTCTTGTATATCTAAATTTATCATAAATGCATAAACATCCGCGGTCTAATACATTAGTATGCATAATTTTTCGTTTCAATGTCATGTTAAACATCTTCCTAAAATATTGCAAATGTTTGAAAGATCGAAACATAAAAATTTAAAAATCACGTCAGGGTTAAAAGTTGTTGCCACAATGAATAAGGAAAACAGTAATAGTATGTGAGCTTTATCCATGCTTTCATTCATGAGAAAATTCAATTTCACTCCATGTCGCCACTCTTTACGGTAAAAAGCTTTCGGATGATTCACTTTTCTCCATATCATTCGAGAAAGAAAAGGATAGCATACGGGGCAAACAAGTGTCTCATCCCCTCTGAAAGAAACATAAGAATGCAAGATAGTACGGATATGCTGAATTCAGCGAATTCGTGGTACACCCTTGGCAATGTAGACGACGATGAACAAGAACGAACTTGTGTTCCGGCTCATCGCGTGCTGAGATTACAAGTTGGCCGAGTTGCCATCCACGCAAAGAAATGGAAACAGCCTTCTTATCTTGGGACAACTACGTAAATCTCATAAGAACGCTTTTCATAATTTCAGTCGAAATAGTTCCAGTTTCTTGTGAAGAAAAAGATTCTCAGCTACAAAGTATCCTCCGTGATTTTCTTCGAGCGATCGTTTAATTAATTCAAAGGACAATAGAAAATTACACGTCTGTTTTATCCAAAAGAAATAACAATTGTTTGGATTTATCTTCTTTTTATCTTGAAACTGGTGCAAAGAACTTTAGAATGTATTACACTATTCCACAACTTAAAATGTTAACAAATACCCAAATGTGAAAGGTTTGTCGTATTTATTATTGAATAATTATTATTATCTTGGTCTTTAAGACCATGTTTCACTTTATCTGTTATTTTAATCTCTTGAATAATATATTCAAAGTTACTGCCGTTAGATCTTCCATTATATTAAACCTTTCACCCTTTATAATCCGTTGAATATTTCGTAATGATCAAAATGAACGAAAATTTATCAATGCTGAGTCCAGAGAACAGAGTAAATAACGTAATAATCTTCAATTACATTCTTTTAAATATTTATCCAATATAATTTTTGTTATTTGTAACCAAGAATTATTGTTAATATATGAAACAGAATTCCTTTCCGATTTATTACTTCCAATCATTTCTGTATTAATGCTACTTGTAATTCTAGTTACTAATTATAAATTTCATTAATTACCGTTCTAATAATTAATTTTAATGTAAAATGAATAAACAGCAGCATTATTATCCCGAAATTCCATGTAAGTATCGTAAAGGTACCCGTGAGATTATACGCACGAATACGAGCAGATTAAACGCCAATTAAGCAGCAAACAACACAACAAAATCGCGTCATTTCGTTATCAGCTTATTCGTAAACAAGCTTTTCGACGTCTGCTGCTGTAGTTAACTTTTGCCATATGCCACGCTAATCTGGATGGTCAAGAATTACTCGAAAATTCAAATACGGCGAAATACAATGAAAGATACGTTTCCGCTACATAGCTTCAGCATTAGTTTACGGTTCCCAGGGGCATGCGAAGGGTTGCGCATCATGCTTATAAGAGCCTGTAACGGGGAGTTGGGCAATGTCGCGCCCTACGGAGGGTGGCTGGCTCCAAGTTATAATTGCTATATGTTAACCAACGTAGACAGGTGGGGAAACGACTCCGTACGTATGGAACGTTCTTGATACCTTTCGTAGGTGGGCTCTGTTACGATTATTAGCACAGCAATTTATGGCAATTTATATTTAAACGATAATTTTCGAGAAGAAGATATTATGTAATAACTTTTGTAACTGATTGGGATATTAATAGGTATTTAACATATTTAAAAGGCACGAGGAATTATTTGGAAAGATAGCGCTTTTTATATAGATATTTAAAAGAAAATTCATAAGAATGAATTTTATTATGAAAATCGTAATTTAATTATATTTTCAAGATTAAATATTATGGGTTGTTTTTTCTGGACATTCTTTTATGCAATTTTGTTAAATAAAGAGAAATTGATTCGCACTAATTTTCATGCAATTTGTTTGAATGACTATTCTACTTTGATATCACAAAAGATTATTTTTTTAAATAATGTTGATAAAAAGTTAGAGAAGTTGTAATATTAAATGGAATTAATATAAATTATTAGGTTTTTTATTTTTGAATAAGATAACAGTACAGAGTATATAGCAAGAAACACCTTTCTCTTTTTCGCTGCAATAAAAGAATTCTCATCTTTTATAATGATTTTATTTATGCAAAAATACTATGAAACTTGTTCAGTGAAATATATAAGTAGTATAATATGTACCATATTTTAATTTACAAATATAAATTAAGTATTTAAACTACCTTTGTAATAACTTGCATGAAACTGTTCCAACTTATTCAACCATTCTCTCCATGCTATTTGTAAGGCATCATCCTTCAATTCATGAATACTTCACCATTTGTATAAGCAACAATAACCAAACCTTTATCTATCTATTAGTGCAATTACATAATTTGCATAAAACTATTTGGATGTCTTTATATATTACTTCTAAAAGGTTAGTTACCTTAAATGAATATTCATTAAAAGCATTAATAGCTCCAATATAAGCAGCAACTTGTATAGGTGCATCATAAGTTGTTGCAAGCAATGTTTGCCGTTTCCCTGACTTTTTCCAGTCGATTAAATATGTCTTACCTCTAAGCAAATACTATTTTAAAGTACAAAAATGTAATTTTCAAATTAAAAACTAGCGTAGTATACTGATGACCACATGATAAGTTATACTTCCTAGTAACGATAAAGGCAATCTCTGTTATACCTAAAGGAAGCAATACAATCTATGACACTTTTGTATCCCAATGTTGGATGTATCACATTTGTCTGAGTTCTATAAAAAATTTTCATATCGTTCAATAATGGTTTTATACTAAGGTATAATGATTTGATAGAAGGTGGAATTTCAATTTCTTTCTTTGAAAGCATCATTTGTATATAAGAATGAAATAATTTACCACTATTCAATATACCTAAAATACATAACAGTCATTAATATCTAAAATTCTCATTTTCATCATACAAATGTTATACCTTTACATTATGATTTAAAACGCTCTTCTCCATATATATCAATCATATTTTTCTTCCACCTCTCTAAAGCAGCTTTTACTTTGGGAAACATGGTTTTGCTAAGAATGTGTGTTACAGTTGGAATTTTTAAATCTTCATTATCTTCAATGCATTGAATCCACAATTCTCAACTGTCTCAGAACCAAAAATAGATACTGATTGTTACCATTGATATGTTTACCATTACTTTAAACTCATTTACAGATTTTAATTTGTTTGTTTTTGATAACTTAGAATCTCTTTGTTACTCTTGTAACATAACTTTCTTATTTTTTATTTGTTTATGCACATCACCCGTCAATATCAGAGTCTATAGTATTCTGTAATTTAGATGTATCTTTTGTTTCTACTGTTCCACTGCTTGTCTTTAAATTATTCATACATTTGGTTAAAAATCTATTTTCGTTGATGTTTAATTTTAAAACTGCTCCATTTACACTTTGTAGAATACCCAATCGTAACATATTTATAGCAAAGTAGTACTCAAAACAAATATAGCTTTATTAATAAAAGAAATATATGTATAATCTTATAAATCAATTTGATAACATTTCATACGTTATAACTATGACTATTATTTCTTTCTGACACTTATTAAGTAACTTCAGAAAGGTTAGCACCAATACTCTAGCACTATTTTCAATACCTTGTCGTGCCATCTATCGGTCATTGTGTTGCCTATTTAATGAGTATTCTTTTCTGTCGATAACAAAATTTCCACTAAAAATCATTATCCTCCTTTGACACCGTTGTATACGTATTACATACCCTGTTATCTTATATATTTTCTTATTTTCTTTATAAAACAAAAAATATTTTCACGATATTAAAAACGAAGGTATTCATCTCATATTAACTCATATTAATTCAATTCTTAAAAATAATTCTTAAATATATCACTTCTTCCACATTTCATGTGATTATCATATAAAATGTATCATTTAAATTTGTAGTCAAGTCACGTCAAATGAAATGTATTAAAAATCTTTGAAAATATATGTACTCGTAAATTTATTAGAATCTGCGTACTATAAGTTTAAATTATCTTCGGATGGTCGACTGGCGTACTTTAAGAAGAAGAACGGTCCCAGAACCCCAATGGCTACACATCACCACAGCCAATGAACGTAAAACGTAGCCGTAATTTATCAGGCTTTACACGGTTCGGTTCGTTTTAGCTCACGATTGCAATTTCGAAGTTAGCCGCTTATCAAATTACCGGGTATCAATCTAATGATGCGGAGTGCGACCCTCTTCATCGATCTTGCACAATAACCCTGTCCGCGATCTCTCATATCTTTCGAAACTTACTTAGTACTTAGTAATATGCACATGTGTAAACTTATAAGAAATTTGTTCAATTTCTACCGGCTGCGTGCCGTTTACGTAATCGTAATGGTATAATTACTTTTACAACGAAACAAACGAGAAAAATGCCGATTAAATCAACCTACCTTTATATCTTCTGCTTTTCAGATTCCTATCGAGCTCTAGAGTTGAGTCACATGATATTAAAACCGGCGATGCATATTGGGCGAGCCATTAATCAATCAGAAAATATTGCATGGATTCGTTCTGACGGCAAATATTTATTGCATTTTGAAAGTTGTTTACAAAACTTTGAATAATGAAACTTTTCCTTTTCATTAGGTATTCTATTCTCTATTTGAAAAATCGTCCTCTCTTATATTGAAATTCAAATATATATTTCGATGAATTTAGGGGATCATTTTAATAATTATTTTCTGAACTTATGATATAATATAGGTGCAACTGGAAATCACGAATTCATTCATCAATGTCCTTTCGTGATATTGAAATGGACCATGTCTGAGATCCTAATAGTGCTTTTAGATGGCATCCTATATATTAAATCGCTAGCGCTTCTGCATGATGATATACGGGTTCGAATTTCAATTTACGAAAATATGTTTGAACAGTATAAACTTGTTCTTACCATAATCCTTACAATAAAGGGTATAAAAACTCATTTTATATTAGATAGTGTAAACTGTAATAAAACGTGGCGGCAATTCATTTAAAAAGTCGTGTTAGAAGAAGGATAATCGTAACAAAGATTTCTGATTTGATGTAGGAAATATTTGCAATAATTTTTCATAGAGAGTGCAATTCTTTGATAATAAATTCAATATATAAATAATGATGTGTCACTTCAATATCCCTATTTTTCATACGCAGAATATTTAGTCCAATTCGCTGTTACTCGATGTCCCTACGCAACACTCAAGGGAGGAAGTGTAACCATAAGATGCAACATAAAAATTTGCATTCGTAATTTTACGTAACGATGCAACCGAAAACCGTCCTCTTAGCACGTTGTAACAGTGAAAGTCACACAGTATAGATGAAATTCGAGATGCGCGGAAAATACGAGCTAACGTCTCGTATTGAAATTCTTGTTAACCGACGTGCCAACTGGATCGAGTGAGAAAGGGTCATCGTACACGCGACATGTCAAAGAAGCTCATCCACTTTTGGAGCATCCGATGCCATCCTTAAGCTAACCGTAAATATAATACTATATAACAGTAGAAGAACATGATAAGCTATCGCTTTAGTTTTTACGAGAGTATTTTACAGTTGGGTACTTTGTCGCACGTGTTATCAAACTTGTCTGAATACATTTATTCCACTCTTCCCGTAATTTTAAAAATATTACTTGTCATAATATTTTATAATAATAGTAATAATAATAATAGCACGTGGTACTAGGCATACGAGAAGTTTACTCGGGAAAGGAAAATAATAAACGTAACACTTGGCGATTTCTTTAATTAAAAATTCGTGTGCGCAAGAGAACCTGTATACGTTACTGTCTAAGTTTGGTGGTAACGACTGCTTGAATTTCGAGCGGTCAAACCGATTTCAAAACCAGGAAGAGTAACAAATCTATTCCTTTCGCGTATGAATGACGATTTCGTTATGATATCTATTACTAATCTTCACAATTGACCTATTTTATTCCAACCGAATTGACGGTACCGTGCGGCTAATATCATCGCGGTGGCTGGTAGCCTCGCGTTGAAAAATTTTCGTGACAAGACAGCGACGGGAAAACAACGTATTAGAAAGGCGTGTAGACAAGTGCGCACACACGCGTAATTCAACTTCGCCGGGATGCGATACCGCAAGAAAAAGGCTCGAATAGTATAAAAGGGGTGTATTCTATCCGACCTGCATCAGTTTCAGTCGCGAACCAACCGTCGCTACACATTACATTGCACTAGCAACATGAAATTTCTCGTGAGTAATTCCTTTGAAGTTGTACTCTTTATCTTTTTATACTACCTATTCATAATAATGTTAAATTACTGCTTCGCTTTAATTAGTGGTTAAATGTATATGGTACTTACACGATGTTAACAAATAAGGGTCTAATACCTGGAATTTACCCTAATACCTTGAATTACTCATTGAAAGCAGCAAGAAATATTTGATTGGTATTAAACATAATTAAACAAAGCTATTAACTAACAAAATTACATTTTCGAAGGAAAGCATAATTTTATATTTTACGAGGAACTTAGGTGTTTACGTCGAAGTATATAGGCTAGACTAGTATTACGAAGTATACTTGCAAGATTATCACATACAAGTTAACTTTCTATTTTCAGATTGTTCTTGCTATCTTCGCTTTGGCATCTCCCTTGTATGCCCAATCTGAGGAAAAGGTAATCGAGAAGAGAGGCATCAGCTATGGTTTGGGAGGTGGCTTAGGTCATGGAGGTGGCTTAGGTCATGGAGGAGGTGACGATACAGAAAATTTTACTCTAATCTTATATATTCTAATTTCTGCAAGGGCTACTCCTGTTCTCTAAACAATAGGATATGTTTGATAATTCCTATATTTATATTATAAAGATGATCTATGACTTGTAACTTGTCAGTTTACTAATATGACAAAAAATTCTTTTTATTTTTTTACTTACAGGACTTAGTAGTGTATCATACAGCGTTCCGGTAGTCACCAAAAGCATCCGTATCTCTAGCGGTGGATATGGAGGATATGGTCTTGGAGGACATGGTCTTGGAGGACATGGTCTTGGAGGACTCTCCAGAGGACACGGTGGATGGTGAAAAAGCCAGTGTTAACTGGCTGATCTGATTTCTGATCTTATGGTATTGCGTCTTTTCACATATTTTATGGCGAAAGGAGCTTTTGTACTGCAAACCATAAAATAAATTTTTAATAATTTTGTAATCAGTGTTATTACTGTTTCCCTGTTATACCCCATACGCTATATGTAATTAACCGTTAAGTAAAATTTTGAATATATATCATAACCTACTTTAATAAAATTAATTTTAAGATTCTTGAAGCTTTAACGAAAGAGTTGATTATTTTTATTAACATTTTTAATGAACAGTCATAGGGTTCGTGTCCCAGATAAAGATAATGTAGAAATGGGTTTTATCTACCCTCACTCTGGTGACGTAACGAGATTCGATGTTTTGTCGCTAGATAGAATTGTAAGAGTGTAGATGCAAAGTTGTATTTTATAAATTTGTGTGGTTATCAATTAAAAGTTAGAACAATCATGAATTCCTTAGTAAGAAGTATGGTGAGCGGAGCTAGATCTTGTCTTACAAGTTCCACCGTAGGTACGATTACTATATCAGAGAATTAACTTAACCTAACCTAACCTCTAACCTAAATTATCCAAATAAAAAATGTCACAATTTTTGTTTACCAATAATAATTCACATTTTTTTATGACTCTAATTTTATATACATACCATAAATATTATTTAAAAGTAATTAGTTCCTGTTGTCAGAAATAAATCCTTGTATCACTCCAAATTATCAATTTTTGCTTGCTATTTTAGCGTATTTTTTAATAAATATTAATTTTATACATGATTTTAATGGAAAATATATTTGTTTCACAGCTAACAAACTACAGTTAACTAGATTATGTGCAAATCCTGGAATTCAAGGTATTATTCCCCTAATTAACAGAGTTCTAAGTATATATTATAAGGCTATGATTGGGAAAAATTAATTTAGAACATAATTTATTGTAATAACATAAAAATAATATTCTTGTTTCTGAATAGGAAATGTGCTGACTACTACTAACTCATATATTGGAAGCTTGATACAAGGTAAGCTATATTTTATAAATCAGAGACAATATTACATATATAATATATCGCAGAATAAGATATCTATCAATTAATAAGAACTTAGTAATCTCTCAATTTCAATTTCCTACTAAATAAAAAATTGCTATTAATAGCTGTTAGTAAAAGAATTCGTAATCATACTGTAAGCAAATATCAAAACCCTAAATATTTAACAAAAATAATTGGAACGCTCGGAAAAATACAGCAGTTTTTCGAAATATCGATGAAAAGGGCTTTGCTTGAAGCAAACCAAAACCAGCATTGACCCATTTACGTGAAATCGTGTGAAGGTCCATCAGTATTATTTGCACTTTCCATAAGTGTAACCAGGCCAGACAATTTCATAGGAATTCGAGTGACATCTCGAATTTCCGTAAGCCTTTCCAAAAGATCGGTATCTCCGTTTTCTCAACGGAGTAAATGCAGTAAAAGGGGTGGTCGACCTAAAAAGGGACCACGATTTTCTTCCCTTATTCTTCGTCCGCGAAAAAGCGCGTGGCATGCAAAAGCACACGCAGCGCTTTACCTCTTTGATGCCTACAAATAGAAAGAAGAGACATCTCAAAATGCAAAAAGGGATCCGGCTACTACACAAGAAAGGACACGAATGAGAGAAAGTAAGCTTTTCCTCGGCCAACAGCGAAAATCGCTGGGAATCGGAGGGGTGACGTGTCCATTTGTTGTTGACCAGTTGTCAGATGTGATCCTGTGAAGGATGCAGCCTGCAGTAAGACTGTTATCCGCATTTTCCCAGTTTTCGCGACGATATAATGGACCATTCGTGGGATAGTTTCGTTCTCGACAATTAGGAACGGATGTTATCATTGGACACATTTTTATTTTTTTTAAATCATTGCATGCAATATTATCTTTTTAAATATCGTTGTATATGTTATATAGATTATTATCATCGTATTCATCTTCTTCCATTTTGGGTGCAATTTTCCATTTTTCAATTTCCTTACTAAATTTGTATTTCTATGATAAATGCAAAACTATAACTATAAAATTTGCAAACTGTGGTAAAAAATTACTCGTACAATTATAAGTATGCTTTAGTTTACTCAATACAAACATCATGAACAAACTATTACAATTTCTACAATATTCTTCATTAATTTTATTAAACATTCTCACGTTTCACTATCTTTCTTCCTTTTCTAATATAAAAAACGTCTTTCTATTCACTTTTCACTGTTTTCCTTTTTTCCATAAATGAATGAGATCCTTAATTCAAACTAAACTTGAGACTCGACTAATCCCAATATTTCCAGATTATGGACAATGTTTGTTTTCCGAGCAAGGCCTTCTTATTAGCTTCCAATTACACCAGTTGTTTATTTCATTCACTAAACAGTCGCAACCGGAAAGATAAGCCTCGAATTTAGCGAGTGATAGATTCTTGGCACCGTGTATGCAACAAAGGCGCAACTACGACGTTGTGAATTTTCGCAATGTAATCTTGCGTATTGATTTTCGAGAAAAAGGGTTGCCTTCCATGCATAATAGGTTCTGCTGGTCTCTTGCACTATTTAAGTCCGAGTTAGGTTGGATTAGTAGCAACAGGCTTGGACATCTGTCGTGTTGGAGAACGGTGGTCAGTCAGATCTCGAAATGAACAACAATGGCACATTCTCGACTAACAGACCCTGTTAAATCGTGGACTTCCATGAACGACCAAGGAAATATCACGAAATTGTCGTGTCATCGTTGATATTTTACTTCGACTACGAATCTCTCGGATTTAAGAATGTTTTAGGCCAATTTCTTCGAATTTCTTTCTTACGACTGTGAACAACAGATTCTGCACGATGATTTGAGAGTGTTTCGAATATTTAGAATCTTTCGTGGAAAATTGAAATGTTCGATGTAATTATAGGGAACTTTTTATTGATATTTTATTATTGCTGCTTTCTTTGAAAAATTATAGAAGACGCTTTAACATATCTTCTCTGTTTCTAAAGTATCTTTCACTCCTCTATGTAATTTCATAAAATGATTAAAAATTTCATAAAATGATTTTGAAGACTGGCATGCAGGTGGTAATTTATTATTCATAATACTCTTCTATTTTAAAGTATTTTCGCCTTCTGATATGAATTTTTTCCAACAAATTGTCTATTATCTCCAGGCAACATTAATTGCGTGTTAGCCTATAATCATTAGTCTTGTGACTGTAATTACTACTTCCATTTGCATACATACATAATATCATAACTACTCGACTTAAAGAATTAGATAGAGGAAGACAATCGAAGAATTTCATCACTATGTACTGTTCATTTTTTCCAATTTTGCAAACAGTAAATTGTTGTTCATTTTCAGATTACGCGATCTCATGGATCGTAGCGTTTTGTACAAAGATGGATGGACCTTGCGTCGTAACAATGTTTCTTAATAAGCTTATACACGCTTCAGCGAAAAAGGTCTAGACTTGGACGAGCGGCTTGCAGATGTCAAACGTCCGTCATATTTGATATTCCATCAACTCCGGCAACCCTCTTTTCCCTCGGTTCGTAAGATTATTTGCGAAAGAGTTTTCAGTTTCTCCGTACTGTTACCACGCAGTGGGTCTCCTATTTTTCCAGACTTCGTTGACAATAGCCTTGACTAGGATATGGTCATCCTTGGGGACTATTTCCTTGTCGTAATCCTTAGTCATGTTGTAGGATTTTTTTCTCATACCATTCACGCAATTCTCGTGAAAATTGTGTCGAAATTTTTGAAAAGTTATCCCGAGAGAAATAAGGAATTATTATATGAAGACATTCAAATAATTATTCTCAAAGAAACTGCATTGAGATCTTTCTAGAACTGTCTCCAAAAAAATTTTATCGAGTATTTTGAACAATTATTTTCGAAGAAATTATGTCCAGATTTTTCTATTTCTTTTCTATTTCAGATTTTCTATTTCTTTTACATGTAAATAGTTTCTCGCGAGGCAATCATTGCTCAACGTTTCCTAATTTATCGAGATCGACAATTAGTTAAGAAGTCGTGTCTCTGGGCGTAATTTCGTCACCGAAAAGTAGGCTCGACGCTAATTGGGCCCGGTTTGTCGTTACGTAATCGAAGAATTTCCAGTGAAAATCCAATTGTACCCATTCACCGAGCAATTACTTTCCCTTTACGGCTATACATGTCTCGAAGATAAGAGAATCACGCCTGTAATTGCTTCGCAACTACTCCTTTTATTTCCCTCAGACTTTTTTGGGAACCAAGGGTGTTTCCTCGGACAACCACACGAAGCCTAATACGTCCTCTTCGTTTGGTAAATACAGGTTTTTATCTTTGAAACTTTGACAAAGGAACGCGAACGAGAGAAAGGCAAAACTGCACAAGAAATGGGGGGAAAATAAAAGTTACGTGTTACGCTCTACAAAGTTGTTCGTAGTCACAAGCATTCGCAGATATTTCATTTTTATTCAATCAGAATATTTATTGGAAGGGAAAAGGAAAAACATACCTTAATGTAGTAAACAGTAGGAGTCTATCAATTTTTAGAATATATTGAATGAGAGAGAAATTTGTTTCATATTAATAGCTTATTTGAAAAAAAAATTCTAAATTGTTTTCCTAATTTGTTATTTTTACTTTATATTTGTTTTATCAAACTCACGTTATAAGTATGTATTTAATTAAATTAGGCTTACAGATAAGATTCGGATCATCATTAAGAAGGTTGCATCTATTTGGACCGTACAAAAAATATAAGAAGAAGAAAAATCCTTTAGATGGGAAACCATATGCAAAAGGCGTAGTCATACAAACTGTAATTCGAAAGCCAAAAAAACCTAATTCTGCGAATCGAAAATGCGTTATCGTCCGCTTATCAACCGGCAAGGAAATGGTCGCTTTTGTACCAGGTGAGTACATTTTACATTTCATATTATAGAACTACTATAGAAATATGCTAAGCACGAGAAAAAAGATATTTATGTAGCGGCACATGGCCGTAGAAAAAGCTTTAAGTTGAAATGGAAAATTCAAATTTGGCCATATTATTATGCCTTTGAATACAAACGTTGTGTTTTGGGTTACAAGGTGTAGAAACAAAAGAACATTGAATAGATTGTTATTGCTGTTTCTTCTAATCTTTAGCCAGAGTTACATAAAAAGGTTGACGTTTTGTGGTAACATCTGTTGATATAAATGTATGAACGTGCTCCCTATGATATCAGTATTATTATCCTTTCTACGATTGGTATGATAGCATTGAGCGAGCGACAATTAAATCTATACACTATCTCTATATTTGTACTTATACTTATTTTAATACATCTGACTATTACAAATTCATCCACTCGTTACTTTATTAAATACACCTACACGTTATAACCACCTCATTAAATATAATACATCCTAATCATTTTATATATCAATATTATAATAATTATGTTTCTTATTGTTTTAGGCGAGGGCCACAATCTTCAAGAGCATAACGTCGTTCTGTGTCGGCCAGGAAAGATAAAGGATACTCCAGGTGTTAAAATCAGATGCGTTCGCGGCAAGTATGATCTACCTCACGTAATAAAGAAAACTGCTTAGTTACACAATTTATCGCAACTTTTGTAAAAATCTTCTCTTTCTATATTATACTATATAATATGTGATAGTGTACAATGAATGATAATTAAAATAAGCTTTTGCAGTTAATTTAAAACAACAATTTAATTTGATTTATAATTAAAGATCACAGACGAGAAACATGCCAACTCCATTTTTATTGATTTTCTGACTTGTATGCAATTTGGTTAACAAACAAGAATAGTTTAATGAAATATATTTAAAATATTTTATAAAAAAAAAAAAATAAGAAATGCATTATCATATTTTCCTGCTGTGATCTCAATCCTAATTCCAATTACAGATAGTTATCAAACAGATATCGTAAAAATTTTCCTGATACTGTCACGAATTCAATCGAACAAAGACAGAAAGGGTTCGTCGAGATCACGGTTTTAGAATCTAGCGGCCCACAAATTGTGGCCTTTTGACACACATTTTCGAGTGCCGTTCCTTACCTTACATTTACCGTTAGCTGAACCATGCGCCGTCCTAGGAGATGGGCGAACACCAACACAATGTATATTCTCCTATATCGACATGTCACAATGCGGAAAGAAGGGTCGTAGCACAGTTCCCTTCTTTCCACGTTATTACGGAAGGGTTGGTCTGCTCTTGCATCTGCACCCTGCATCCACCCACGCGGCCACTGGCTATTGGCCACATGACATGCTGACCAACATCCCGGTATTTTCAAAAGAATGGTTCTCAACTTTGCCTCGCCTCAAATAGTCACCAGGAAAATATACTCTTTCTCATCTTGTCGATAAACGCAAGTGGTAGGCGTTACACGATTATGAATATATATTTGTGATAATATTATTGGACATAAATATGAGACTTTTTTTATAAAATAAGATTAGATTGGGAAAGAAATATACTACAAGAATGGAAGAGTAAATGAAATGAGAACCTGAACAATGGTCAACGATTGAAGGGGTTGACGATGGTGCAGTATGGATCCTAGATTCATTTCCCATGTATGATTCGTTCTTCGGTAATGTGAAAGAACGCGAAGAGCTAGTTGAGCTTCTGCATGTTAACCTTACTGTTTTTTCTAGACCCGTATATCCCAAAACATAAATAATTTTTAAATATTTAGTTTTAGCATTCTATATAGTTTTACAATCTTCTGTGAACTCTAAGCTTTTTATGAGTAGATTATCCCAAAAGGAAGGTACCTGAAGAAGAAGTGAAGAAAACGGCAGGCTAAAAAAAGAAAATGCGTGGAAAGCTAATTAAAACCTAAACCGGCAACAAATATCTTAAATATAACCGAAGGACTTCGTAAAAATACAGTTCTTACCTAATAGGTAATTTTATATTATATAAAACTAATAAAAACTACTCTGCAAATATTCGAAAGGAACAAGCTATCGTAAAAAATAAAAAATGACGGGTTATTACTTTAATCCGTACACTAAAAACCCTGAAGGTAGCGAGAAGTGTATTTTTGCTGCGTAAAGGTGCTATTAGGTAATTTGAACCATTTTCAAAGTTAGACGATGTTAATTCATTGCGATGTAATTGAGTTTTCAAATTCTTACAGTTTTTCTCTTCGCTTTGTTATGAGGCAACTCTACAAAATATAGTAAAAACAAATTACATCATTATATTTTTGATGATGTCGTTATGAAATCGTATGCAGGTAATCCAAAGTTTCATTGTGTAATTTGCGTCTACCTAGCTCTAATACAAGAAAAAATTCCTTATTACCATTTGGTAATAGTTAGCCCTTCGTTTCATATCGTGAAATCCGTTTTGTTATTTTTGTAACCATATCAATTGATTTATAGCTATTAGTAATAATTATGCATTTTTTGTCACTTGCGAAATGTCCTGATAAATCTCTTTTTAATCATTCTTTTTTCTGTTAAAAAATTGGAAAGTATTTGCCAGGTTGGTGGAGCCCAGGTCTTAGACAGAGAAAGTATGGAGAGAATGTTACTAGTTTATAAAAGCTTATGGAATGGGGAAGGGGGGGAGCGATGATCTTCGTAAGAGCGTAAACAATACACGAATATTATTACGACAGCGTTATTTTTTTCGAAGGCCTCTTAAATAAATAGCATGTAAACCTTTTTGACCTTTTCTCTTTCTAGAAATAGAGAGACATTCAAATCTTTTTTGTTTGTAATTGTACAGCTTAGTAATGAGATACCGACCGATCTGTTCGTAAATGTTTCTGTCCTCGAATACCTTGTTTACTATTATTATTATACTTACTATTACTCAACTAATCTTGCAATCGGTGGATATTTCCATACTTATATTTTCTAAAAATTACTACCGTATACATCGTAAAAAATAATGTTGTAATGAAATATAAATTTGAGGGACTGATAAAGTTTATTAGAGAAAGAAGAACTGTTTTTAATCCTCCTATAACAAAAGCTTTGTTCCACCTACAAGCTAGTTTCTCAGACATTTGCTCAAACTCAGGCGCCCCTTGTCGTAAATAAGACGTATTGGTAATGTGTTTATAGCGAAGGCTATTCATCTGAAGCCATCTCTGAAAGGAGACTACTTGGTCAATGAATAAAATTCCTTGTAGAAGAATCTGCCCAAAGGCGTGTCTCGTGATACAGTGAGAACGAAATGCAAAAGCTTTCGTGGAAAGAAAAGAGTTCTCGCGGGGGAAGGAGACGTGCCGAGGACCGGATGCAAGCAAATCTTGAAAGTCTGTTGGCTAAACTTGGTCGGTGGTCCGACCGCAAGATAAATTGAGAAGTAATTATTGCGAACGACATTCACCGCATACATCTTCATGCATCTCTCTTCTCAAAAAGCTTTGGTGTCGAATACTATTAAAAGGACTAATGTCTGTTCGAGAACGAAGTCACACCCTGAGATCTCCTACCGAGAGGATTGTAAATTTCTTCAAGATTCTTAATAAGTCGAGATATTTCCCATACAAAAAAGAAAAAAACCGAAAAAGTAATCGTTATATATCTATTCTCGTTCTATATTTATATAAAAAATTAATAATAATCTTGATTCAAATATAAGATGAAATATCTATTAATAAATTTTTTATAATTTTTAAAGTAATATATAACATATATGAATAAATAAAAACTGAATAGGAATAAAATTTGCATTATATGTAACATAAATATGTGATAACATATGTAATATAAACGTTTATGGTAAAAGCTTCTTTCGAAACAATTGTATTCGGTGGATAAGATCCTTAATGTCTAATTCTGAACTTACTTCATATGCAATTTTCGACTATTCTTAGTAACTTTATTAAAATAGCATCGTTTTATAGAGTTGACGATGAGGTGCATAGGGTTGAATATAATCTTGAACGTTCCTCGTGCGATATTGTACCCTTCTTAAAAATTAGCAAGCTTGACACTTTTAACGAGCGGTATATACATGAAATATGAAATATCTTATTGCATTTTATTGGATACCTATATCTTTTACCTGCTAATATTACTTCTTCTACTTCTATTACGTAATATAATATTATATATTACTTATATGTACCTCTTCTACAATATTGTATTGGGTATTATTCAACGAAAAACAAATACAATCAAAAACATCACGTAAATCCGATTCTAAGAACTATTATCATTGTGAAACATCATGGTCCTCATAAATCTGAAAAATCTGTGTGAAAGTTACAACCATACCAATTTGTGTTCAAAGATTATAATTGTCTGGTTTATCAGAAGCTTTCTACTAGCTATTTGTGTTATCTACTAGTACATACAAACAACCTGACCATAGCTATTGATAATCTGATGATTGTGTAATTGATGTGCCCACGAGCGATTTAGAACGTTTAACCGCGGAAACTCACGTAGACCGTGAATTTACTGATTCTAGACATTAGCCCAAATTTATTAATGTAATTGCTTTAAGTGAACGAATTTGAAGTAAAAAGTTATAAAACTAAAATAAATCATAGGAAAATTGAGTCATTCATATTCAAGTATTACTTTTACATTGTCTGAGGCTTCCAAAAAATTTGAAGAAACTTCTGAGGTACTCCATTATACAATCTTTCATTAAGTCAAATGTTTAACAAACTTCGAAGAAAAAAGATTCAAGACTGAAGGTTGGACTACTGGCTTATGGACCGCTCCGTTTGCTCACGAAGTATTGAAAGGAAATATCATAGAGGAACAGAATCATAAAGAAGTAAAAACATCAAAATAGAATATTATCCATAATAAATAAAATTTACATCCGAATTTAACAGAAACAATGAAGCTAAATCTATTAAAAAGAAATCTTTGGAATATCATCCCCTCCTTTTATATTACTTTTACACTTTACTTTTACCTGTTTTTGTCCGATGATCGATATATCTACTACATGAATTGAAAAATTTGTATTTCATTCCTTGTTCGTTCGATTCTCCTTACACGAAAACTGATTACTCACAGCGGGACTATTTAAAAAACGTCAACGATGCCGGTGAATTGAGACATTTTCCACATCGAATCATGGCGAAAATTTTGCATCGACATACCGTTATAGGGTTTATATACGTTTCGGTGCGGTAGGAGCAGATGCAAATACGGGGATCCATTCATCTGTCGTCGGATGATGGCTACAGAAAATATCGCAAATAACGGGTTGCAGTTGCTCCTGCACCATAGAAATGTGGGTTATGTGGCCAAAAGAGCAAAAATTTGTATACGAGAAAGGAGGCGGTGCAGTGAATTGATCGCTAGGATGCTTTTCCATGGACGGCACGTCATTTTAACGGGGATATGAAATGGAGGACTAAATTTGGCGTGATCTTGGGACCAAGACATAATGAGACGTCTACGCTACCGAGCATAACTGGACACCTTCGTTGTCCATCATCTTTTCCCTATTTTTCTCACACTCGAATTTCTATGAATTTTCTTGGGAATTCGGAAGAAAAGAGAGCAGAGAAATCTTTCAAAAACAATTGACAAGCTTACAATGCATGCTGATCTATTCTACATATTAAAAAACGAAAAAAAAAAGATGATTATGTTACAACTTACTTTGGAACTTACAATTATTTATGCCATTTTCTTATAAAGGAGGTAAATTATTTATTTTTAGAGAAATTTCTTATTCTAATGATTAAGATAGAAGGTAATAATTATTATCAATAGATAGGATAGTACAATAATAAGCAATACAATAGTGCAATGAAGAAGAGTAAAATGATATAGTGACAATCGAAGGAATGAAGGTTTGTTAAATATGAAATATGAATGAAAAAAGTATAACTTTCAAGTCATATGGCATTGTAGAGCCTTAAATATGAATTTACAAAAAATGAAATTAATCATTATAGTTTTGTAATAAATTCTTGCCAGAAATATAATTTGTGCAATCCAATCACTTTTTAGTATGATATAAACTTAAGTAATTTTTAAAGTTAAGTAATTTTCAATGACATACTGTAAATGTTTATGTTCATCGTCTTAAGTAGAGCTCAGTTAGTCTTATGACAATATGTGTAAATTAAAAATATTAAAAGACATTAAATTTCCAACAGATTTCCTCAACGATTCTCTCGATGCTATTCTCAAAGAATCCCGTTCTACCTAAGAGACAGTGGAATCCATCAAAGAAAGAAATGCTACGGGAGGCTCAAATGAAAATTGAAGTAACGATTAACTAATGAACTTACATAGTCAGCCATAAAACTGAACCATTAATCAACACGAGTCGAAGAAAAGAGTAGGTTCATCTTCCGGTGACACGCTCTGAAAATTGCCATGTGTTGTCCAATCCTAACGAGCCACCAGGACCAAAGAAATCCATCACGTATAAAAAACAATCATCGTCAAGTACAGACGTTTTCCTCATTTTTCTTTGACACACAAATTTCGAGCAAATTTCTCTTAGTCGCAACACTTTCACCGGTTAATTTATGAGCACTTTATGCAAATTCCGCGATTTTCTTTCAGTAGTAGCGATCATAAATCATGCAGTACAAAGCAGAAACAAAAATCACTACGAAATATTACGGAAAATTGTCAAGGAAAGGCTCACGAAAGGGTTATGCATAGTAATTCTATACACGCTATTTGTACGGGTAAGCATTACACGAAAAGATGCCTCAGGTCTGCCAGTTGAGGGTCGCCCTTGCAGCTACCGATCGTCGAAACACTTAACCCTTTGACGAACTAGTTGTTAGAAACAGAATATGGTCCCTGACGTTACACAGGATTTGAGAGAAAAGGTTCAATTGGCACTTGGAGTTTCCAAAATCCTCGTTAGGTAAGAGCTAATTCAGTGCCTGGATTAATTTAACGAGGTTCCATTCCTATTCCGAATACTGACCGCTGTAATTTATTTTGTGTACAACGACAGGCAACAGCAGGTAAGGTGGTAACTAATTACAAAAGTATCGTAAATATCGACATAACTTTTGATTTCATAGGATGTCCAGTACTTTCCAGGATTATACTGGTTAACTCGACGTAATAAACGAAAGATTTACTTATTTGAAGGAAGACTTATGTAATTTTTGTATTTAAAGTTCGATTAATCCTCACCTTAATTTCTTCTTTTTAAATGTAGAAGTGTTTTTCTTTTTTAAATATATTTAATGCGTGATTTTCATTGTATGAATTGGTTTTGAACGACAGAAGATTTATAATAGAAAGAAATAGAAAGATAACAAGGTATAATAGAGGTAATAGAAGTACTAAGAAATAATCAGGAAATAGATTAATACATGAACAACAAAATGAAGAAATAACTAACAAATCTAAAAAAAATGAATAAATAATTAATAAATCCAATTACTATAAAAATAAAATTTTTTCAACTCTGATACTATCATTAATTCCTTCCTAACTCATATTTAATAAACTACCCTCATAAATAAAACATTTTGAGTAATAACATTTTTCCATTTTCGAAATATTAAACTAAAATGTAAATTCCCTTGTAAGATCCTTTTATTACAAGATATACTATATAAGCCCAACAAAATACATATACAATCAATTACTCGATCATAGATAACCCAACTCATTTTCTTACGTACGCGATTACGTAGTCGTAATCATGTGAACGTGTCGTCCTATAAACATTTCGGGATTAGGTAGTGGCGAACGCGTGCCAGTCAGACCCCAGCATTGTGGTCACCAGGATTGTCGTTCCCTACCATTTTCTAAGGGATTCTCTCCTACCCCAAGTTCTTACAAGGGTTGGGCACTATATAAGCGAAACTGCACCCCCTCTCGTTCTAAACGGTTTTGAAGAACCGTCGTGAGAGCATATTTTACCAAAAAATCGATTCTCGAAATTCGTTAAAAAACTATTTTAGTTTCGAATAATTACTGCGTGAAGATCTTCAAGAAAACGTGCACAATTTGGAACTACGATAGAGTGATATTGTTGTGATACATCAGTGACCGGTGCGTGACCTCGGATTAACTATTAAGTAAGACACATGTTCTATGTTAATTGATAAACATAAAAGAATTCCAAACTTTCGTAATTAACGGATACACTAATGTCTATTCGACGACACGTTGTCTATATTTCGATTTCTCGTCAAATTAACTGTATTCCTCGTTAGACAAATTATACTTCGATTTCGTATAATGTAAATATTGGCTGATTTATCTTGGAACACGTCGAAATAACAAATGTTATTTAACTACAAATTAATGTTTTGACTTCATTAACGTAATATTCTTACTCCTCAAAATATCGAGATATAATTTGTTACACTCGCTTCCCGTTAGTTTCCCACGTTTTCAAACGATTGTTATCATTAATTCGAGCACGTGAATCTCTATTTAGCCGCTACACATTTCATTTTTGTGACTGCCACGTGTAGTAATGTATAATTGATACATATTTGGAGAACTGAAAGAATTGAAAGTTAAAAAGTATCCATTTATATCATTATCTATTTATTATTATTTTCATTTTTAAAACGCTCGGAGGATAACCAGTAAATATGCAATACTTTTCAAAACATAGCAAACAAGTATTTGCATTTGCATGAAAAACGTTCACAGAAATGTTTTTTTCTTTTCATTCAAACTTTTCGTTTTAGATGATGATAAACTGCAGAATGAATCCCTTTTTCCAAACGGTGGTGGATAATGTACAAGCAAAAGAATGCACTTCTAACGAAGATACTAGCATGCAATTTTCTGACTCGATACTAGACTTGTCTTTTAAAAAAGCAACAATCTCGAAGGAGTCAGAAAATTTCAGTTTACATTCAAACTCACTCGAAACAAACACAACGCAACAAGATCAAGTTGAGCGTTCTTCAAAAACTGAAAGGAGTCCTTTGGAGGTTCGAAAATTTATAATAACGCCACCTTCCGAATGTGAATCATCGAAAAAAATTGAACACGAGCCAGCTCACAATCTTACGGACGCGCCATCGCAAAATGGTGGTTTTTCCACTTCGCCAATGGACATTTCGGTTCCATTCATTCCTACTATATTGTCAACATTATTGAATCCAAATAATGAAACTATTAATTCAAAGCAATTTTTTAGCCCCCCCACTACGTTGATTGCAGATTCTAACAAAAATTCGTTATACAATTTGCCTATAGATATTGCAAAAAATACAAGACCGTTTAAGGCTTATCCAAAAGATCCATTATCGCTCACTATAGGAGGAACCGAATTAGTGTACGATCTAGAATCCAGCGAAGCTTATTCGGAGTTTCGAAAGCGAATGCTGGAAACGATGAAACAATCGAACGAAGGCATGATAACAAAGATGAGAAAAGTCACGAAAAGTCCTGTGCCAACGAGCACTGTTGATGAGAAAGATGCAGCTTATAGAGAAAGAAGAAGAAAGAATAACGAAGCCGCAAAACGCTCTAGGGACGCACGAAGAGCCAAGGAAGATGAGATTGCTATCAGGGCAGCTTTTTTAGAACACGAAAATAAGAGACTTAAATATGAACTTTCAGTACTTAAAAACGAAACAGCCAAGTTAATGGCTTATTTCACCTAGGCTACTTTTATATTAGTCGTCGGTGATAAAAAAAAGAAAGAATATGCAAAGAGTCTGCACAAAATTTGTCTAATATGCTATAAGTATCATGTTTTCTGTAATCGTTAGCATAATTTAATAGTTTAAATTCGCCTAGATTTCGCCTTTAGTATTTGATATATAGCAACAGAAATATTATTTCGAAAATATATACACTCATATATATAACAAATATAGTGTAAGGATTTAGAAGGAATATAAGTATACAAATATACATTTTGTATATTTTATATTATATAAATATGCTTACTGTTATAATGCCATTTCCAAGATAATGACAATTGTGCTAGGTAGGATGTCTGATAACTTTGCCCAAAATTTTTTTATATACAATTTATTGCAAAAGGTATTCTATATATAGTAAGCGACTTGGAATAAATAAACTTAGAGGTTTATTTGTATATTAAGCAAGACTAAAAGTGCAGATATGTAAATAGAAGAGAGGATAAGATAGGAGATATGTGGCATAACGAAATAAATTTTCTAAGGTCCATTGTACATACAAAGATTGTTATGATATTTAAATTATATTTATGATAAAAAAAACGTTAAACCAAAGTTATACATTATTTTCAACTATGTATTTGGTAATGTATTAGCCAAGTCCATCATACATCCTGTTTCAAGCACATCTTTTTCACCAGATTGATTTTTAGTAAGTATTTTTGTATATGATTTATGTACTTGCCTAGGGATAAAAAGTAGCGAAGTAGCTCCTGCATTATTATTTGAAGCGTTTAATTGACTTTCACAGATAATGACATTTGTCGAGGTTGTAGTTTTTGCTGTAGCTATAAACATTTTAGATTTTTGATTTTTATTTAACTGTATTTTTCTTGACTTGGATTCCTTCCACTTTGGCTCTGGTTCATCAATATCCATTTTATCTTTTGATTTATCTCTTACGCAATGTGGAGTATTATCAAATCTAAAATTCTTTGGATATTTGTGTACGCTAACACAATGATCTCTTCTTTCAAATGAAGTATTAAATTTTAAATCACACTCAGAAACATAACATTGATACTAAAAGATATTATTAATATTAACAAACAGTATGATATACAGTATATTGAAATAAAATGATTATAAATACCATTGGCTGTTTCGTTGATAAAACTTGGAAAAAGCTATCATGGGTTTCTTGAATATGAATATCTAAGAATCTAGGATTTGGTAGACATTTGTTGCATTCTGCACAAACATATCGATGATTGCTATTGTAGTGCATCTCAAAATCAATTAATTTATTGAATGTTGCTTTACAACCAGTAATGTAACAAGAGAATTCTTTTATACTGAAATTGATAAATTATTTTATTAAAATCAGTTATTTGTAGGTTATGCACAATGATAAATGTTTATATAAAAGAAATCTTTATTTACATATCATGACATAGTTCTTCATCATCCTCAACAGTAACACCTTTTCGTTGAAAAATCTTGCAAATTCTGTATGAATCTTCGAAAAATGGATCATCAATAGATCTTAACCCTACGCCTATATTTTGTAAGAATTTCTCCATCCTTGTAATATTCTAATTGTCAAATTTTAAAAAAGATATTACAATCTGCAATATTTAATTATTTAATGTTATACGTTCTATTTTTGTTCAATAATTTATTCTTTAAACCACCAAACAGTTTTAACATAGTAACAACACAACGACAGCATTGCACTCTAATGGCGCAATATTTGAATGGAACTTGGTGATTCATCTCGATAATTCAGTTCGATAATTCTACATATTTCGATTATCGAAAGCAAAATTTCAGTTTCATTGTATCAAATGTCGTCCCCTGCACGTCGTAAATTAAAATTACAATTTCCTTAAATAAAATCGAATAAATTAGTGATATAGTTTCAATTATGTGATAAGTGAACTAAGTGAATAAGTTCTAGTCATTCTAGATATGAATTACAACACAGGAGGACAAAAAGTTGGTAAGTGATTTATCTTTGTACGTATTATGTATTTCTTATAGCACGTTGCTAACTCGGTAATTCAGTATTAATAATTTAGGTACTTAATCTCAATAATATACTCATGCAGTGAACTCATTAGTTATTACAAAATTAAATCAGAAAACGTATAAGTATACATCTTGATAGGAATTACTCGACCAGCAGCCGGGTTTTCAAATTTTCGAGAATTTCCGTCATTTTGTGTTCCAATTCACTGCGTCTTTGCATTTCTTGTCGCTTGTCCTGTAACATACATGCGATATCATAGAATATTTCTGTAATTGCCATACGTTCATCTCAATTATTATGTTATACAAAGACGATAGAAAAGAGGTTAAGGAAATAATATTGTTTTCAAATTACCAAAAAATTAATATTTTTTTTCATCTTACAACACTTTATTTCGAAACTGAGTATTTAACATTTTCTATAGCAATTTCTATAACAAATCATATAATATCTTTTGACGTATTAATTATTTATGTATATATATATATAAATTTTAACTCGTATATATATGCGAGTAGTTTAAAAAATCAATGTTTTTTCGGGTTCTAAATAATTTTAAATATACACTTGAGATTTTCAGTTAGGCAAATTATTTTGAGTATTATATATTATGTGTGATACACAAAATACATATGTGTATTTGTAGGTTAATTTTTAGTAAATATATTAAATTATAATTACTATATATACGTGATAAAAGGATCATTTTACAATTTCCCTATCATATTTTCCAATTATTTAGCACAAAGCATGAAATATGATTGATTTCACTATATTATAATGTAACAAATGTTGAAATTAGTGAAAAAGTATTTCAAATGAATCATATAACAAAACACTGATAAATATTTTAAAAATTCTTTTAAATTCCTTTAATTACTATATTTAAAATATTTCTAAATTCGACGTGTTAAATTACTAAAAAACGAAGTATTGAAAATAGATCATATTGCACAATTAGCTTGAAAGTAATAACAAGTTATAAAATATGAGAATAATCGACATAACTAATTGGTTCATTCGGATTGATGCGTTCTTGTGCTACTATTTTTATAGTGGTAGCACCATTCGCGTAATCTCCGACTTTCTCGCTTCTGCTTTCCGGTTCACTGGTGAATTTCGTTAAACTTTCGTCATAGCGATACACGTCCTGTTGCGGCGTGGTCAAGCCAATTATTTCTACGTTTCCAATTTTTTTATTCCCGTCAAAAACTCCGGACAATCTGTCGTTTCCCCTGCCATAATTGAAATCATAAACACGTTCACCAAAATTGAACAAATTATAATTTTCTCCAGGTTTGAGAAACATCGTTGATTCAAACTTCTGTCGAGAAACTGGAGTATCTTGCATTATACGATTTTTAACATTTGTCTGCTTTTTATTTTTTGAAGATGGTTGATTTCTTTCAATACTGCGTTTCGAGGATTCAAATTTCTTAGAATTCAATGAACTCAGGTCCTGCAGCTCTGGAAAATTTTTTATTTCGATATTTGGTCGTTCTGTGAATCTATAATTATTATTTGAAATATACTTATAACGCTTTAAAGAATCTGGTATTTCTTTTCTATCATTATCATTTTGATTAGATTTCACGGTTTTCGTCTCAAAATGTGTTCTATTTGAACTCACAGTATTTATAGGCCTATTCATCATCAGTCGTTTTCCAGGAACTGTTCTAAATTCGAGTTCCTTTTTAAAACCTTGGTCATAAATATTTTCAGAATAGTCATACGGTCTTTCATTTGAATTATCAAGTTTTACTTGACTTTTCTCTTCTCGATGTCTTTCTTTCCTCATTTTATTAGAAGATTCAAATTTTCTACGATTTTCTTGACTATTCGATACCTTAATATTGTCATTATCGTTCGAATTTCTTGGAACAATGTTAGTATGTATTGTACTATCGAAAATAAAGTCGAATGGCGGTGGCCACATTTGCACTTCCTTTTGTTCACCCTCGTGGAGATTTTTCGCTGTTTTTCTTTCTGCAACACCTATTATCGGTTTCAAATTTTCCTTTTTTGATCGCTTTGGCTCTTTGGACGAGACTTTTTTTGAGGCTTCTGCTCTTAAAGTATTATCTTTCTCTGATTTTTCATTTGTCGATGACTTCAATTTTGTCTTTCTTAATTCTTCAGGGGCATTCAAGTACCGAACAGGAACAATTAATGGCATAAATTTACTGAAATCCAATTCATCTGCCACATCCCGTTCTTCGGCGGAAAAAGATCGATTTTCGCCATTCGATTGATTATTGGAAATTTTCATTGGTAACTCAGAATTATCTTCGTTAGATCCTTTTTCATCTTTCTTCCTGTTATCTGTATCTTCCTCCAGAGTATATTCTTCATACTTGTTTCTTGCTGGAACATCTTCTTCTCTGCTCCTTTCATCACTTTCATTTTCATCTTTCTGATTACCACGCGAATCTTCCTCCTCTTTCGAAACCTCTTCCTCCGATTCAGCAGGCACAGACGAGCTATAAATATTGCTCAATGGCTGCTTGAGTCTTCCAAAAAAGTTCACAAATCCATCATCAATCAGTTCACGATTGTACAGAGGTTCCCCATAACTGTTACGAAGATCTTCAGGTCGTCGTTCCTCATCATCTTCACTCAAAGGTAGTGGTTCACTATACTGTATACTAGTATAATTTTCACTAGTTTGAGGCGTGTCTTCTTTATAAACATCATCGTTCCTATAATACTCTTCTTCTTCACTTTCTGCAGGTTGTTTTTGATTCGTAGGATATTCACGAATCCTTTCTTCACTCTCATATCTCTCTCTCGACTGATCTTCTTCTTCTCTCAACGGTTTTCCTTTATCGCTTTCCTCTTGGTTTCCTCTACATCCAGAATCTTGATCTCCGTGATCTATTTGCTTCCTTGAATCACCATCTTCCTCACCACTATAATTATCATCCTTCTGACGATTTCTGTACCATTCTTGTTCCCTCAATCTCTTCGCATGCTCTTCCTGTTTACGCTCCAATTCTGCAAGTCTTTCTTCATACTCTTGTTTCCATCTTGGATCTTCATTATAAGAAGGAGATGTAGGTGAAGGATCATGTATCATTGGCGGTTGAACTAACATTGGAGGAGGTGGCGATTGAATATCCTTTGCATTATAAATTGGCTGATTTTCTATTGTCACTTTTTCAGTGCTCACGTTCTTTCTGTACACCATTCCTTGTTCATTGCGAATTGAACTGATGTACGGTTCAGGGTAGGATAGATTAATGAATTGAGAAGGAATCTCAGGAAGAGGTGGTTGAGGTACTGTCGGTAAGGAAGGCTCCGATATAACTGGTAGAGGGATCTTTACCAAGAGAGGAGGTGGTAGTGGTTGATTAGGAGTCTGTTTCCTTGGATCAATCTGTGGTGGCATCGTTGATGATGTTGAAGGCGGTTTGGAGGTTGTAGAAGATGAATTACCATGGAAAATATTCTCATATTGTTGCAACTGAGTTAATACACCTGTTCCATTACTAAAATTCACCACACCCGTGAATTTGATCGTTTCTCGCTGTCTTGGAGCTAATGTAGTCGATTGAGTAGAGTTTGTTTGAGTGTTGTTAGTAGCTCGTGCCTCGTCTGACTCGGAATTAGGATTGGGCAACGAGGCTATTTGCAGAGGGCTTACCGTGTAGCCAAAAACCTGCGCCAAGCCTGAGAGAATCAGGCCTAATGCCCGTTTGTCTCGCGGATTATTTACATTTAAAAATTCTGTTGGATCCTGCGAGCCTGAGGAGGGGTTTGGTGTGGACTGGTTTTCCCAATTTGTTTTCTTAGACTGAACGAAAGTGTACAGTACGCACACGTAACATAGGAGGTAGAATTTCCTAAGCTTCATTATAGTAGGCTTGAACACTTTCTGCTGGGAAATTTCACTTTATGCACCGAGTGATGACGAGATAGCGACCATCGTGTTATCTTCAGTGGCGTCTTCTTTGTATCGTTGATTGCCACATGATATAACCTTCATGCAATACTTCTAACAACGAACTGTTCTTTCAATTTTTGTTAAACTATCGACACAATTTTGTGTTAAATATTAGATTAATTTGCGAGAAAATATCAATTTTTTCGATTAAACTTATTTTTGATTGAATATTGAAGAGATTCACGATCAAATATCGAAGCAATTCACGGTCAAATTTTGATGAAAAATGTAAAGAATAGAGAGATATGTTTCATCGTGTGAGAAAGTTTTACAAAGTGGCACGAAGAGTACTTTTGTGCCTCGAGATTCCACGAGGACTGTGCGATCAGTGTCGCGCTCGAGCGTCGTTAAACGAAACTTTAGCTGGCGGGGATGGATTTTTGCATAACATCGGAAAGAAATGTCGAGTTTCACCTCAATTGCACAGAGCCGCTCGTTGATTTGCGACAACTGAAGCGGCACGTTATAACGCGGGAAAAGAACGTCGCGATATTGCAAAAAATCGAACGACAACAGTTCGCTAAGACGCGTACAATACGTTCGATGTGGTCAAGCGCTTAATTCCACGTATAGCCATGGAATCTAATTACACAAGCCAACGATGCAGAGTAGAGGTTTTTTAATAAACAAAAATACGACTTTTAATCGTAATTGAATTCAATTTGAAAAAAATTTGTTCTACTCATATTTAGTTACTAGAAGAAGGGATTTATAAGTTTATTAATGGATTGTATTGAAGAATATGTATATGTTAATAATAGGATGTAGATGATAAAGGACATACCAGTTTGACTGCTTGCTTTTTAGTTTAATCCTTTTATTAAGAAAGAATATATGTAATAAATGTGTTTCATTGTTACATTAATCGAACGTAATCGTATGATGTTTTGAATTTTTTTGGAAAATTATGTTGCAGAGTTATTAGAAAATTTAGAATATTTCTGTTGCTAATAGAAATTTTTGGAAAATATAGGAAGAAATGCGAAATTTGGAATTTTGAAAGAAGGATACAATTTTATAGTTATATCTATGTCGATATCTATTAATGTTACAATTTTGCCACAATTTTGCTAAATTATTCAGGAAACTGGAACTCATTAGATTGTATAAACACATTCGGTATATTGCGCTTTATATTTTCGAACGAGAGGAATATACATTATTATTCAAATACTTCTGGAAGAATTTCTACCGTAACTAATTTCAGTGCGGCTCTATACGAGGCATTTTTTGAAGAATTTCTACCTAGTTGTACAAAACCGTTGAACGATTATCTAAATATTTTGGTTGAACGATTAAAACGATAAAAGTCAATTTCTTTTGAAACTTTCTGCCTTGACGATTATACTACCACAAAATTGTGCTATTGTTGCACAACGTGGGAAGTCAATTCATTAAGGATATCGATAGAGATCAAGTTAATCGAGCGATACTGCAGAACAAGTGAAAATAAAACTGTTTCTACGTACGAGACTGATCTTTTCAAAAAGCAATCGGTTAAATTAATTGATGGTTGAGAAATTGAACGATGAAATAGATTACTATACCACTTTTGATCGTAATAATTTACGGTCACTAGCGGGAAAATATGCTAGTCTCATCTACGATAATTATACATCTAATTACTAACATGAACAGAAATAGAAGTCTGACAAGTCGAATCTTACAGTTAGTACGTGCGTATAACGAGTACAATCATTTAACGCACAATTCTATGACATGTACGGGTAAAGGTTACAAGCATTGAAATAGATTGAAGTAAATTTAACGAAGGCTAATTAGTTCGAATGCAATCGATCTTGAAGCCATTCTTGAATGATAAATTTTCTTACCGTTATTTTCTTAAAATGAAATAGCGTATTACTTTTATGTTACATTATATGAATAGACAAATAAAATAGATAAATAGAAATTTATTTTACTTATTTCTGATATTTTTAACATTTTTACTTCTATGCGTATTTTCTATACCTTTGGATCTTTTCCATAAATGCAAAAAGTACTTTTATGCTACAAATGCATTTTGTGTTTCAACACCTCTTCGATATATTTTCGCAGTTGCAACGTTTCCTTTTTATTTAAACAATCGTATTTACCTACATGCGATAATGTCCGTCTCAGAGTAATCCGAGTTATTTGAATACGTAAGAAGTAAACGAACCTTTACACATTACACACGATCAGTTAGGGCAATGATCATATTACCAACGATACCGATTATGTCACCGGACAATGAGCCGAGTTTAGATATTTACCAGCTGTACTTTCATAAGTATGTCGATTATGTCACCTGTTCTCCACCCAGAGAAAGTCCAGCGGCAAACGGTGTCGCTGGTTCGATTTCCTGGACTGGTGTGACAAAACCTCCTTAAGGGGACAATTACGACAAGAGGAGAAAAATATTAACGACACGAGTTTTCAACGCGACAAGGAATAGGGAGAAGGTTCAGGTTTTTATATAATAAACGCGAGTTCCTGTCGGTGGACTCCTCGAATGGTAGTCGACTCGCTTCGAGTACGCTTCGATCGAACACTGTGTCTAGCTAATTACTTAATTACCTTGTCTGGCTAATTGCACGACACGCGAAACTCCGCGAAATTACACGCATCTTTTGAGAACGTTCCCAGCTTCGTTCACCTCATTAACTCGATTTTTTTTTTCGCGAACAATGCCGGATTGCAAACATTATGGGTGGTCGGATTACTCGGACGCGTTGCGTATGGTGTTTTACAATCGGCGAAATTGCCGTGAAATTGTCAGCACACACGCTATATTCATGTGGTGACTGTTTAGATGTGGTTGCGCTTGATTATTATATGTTAGATCGAGCTGCTACTTTTAGCTTCGAAAAAGAGATACGTGCTATTTTAGAGAACAGAGATTGTGATTATGGTAGTTGAATACAGACGGCGGAAGTAAGATATGCTATGGAATAGGAGAGTAGTGTTGGGTACTAATTGATTATGATTTTTAATTTGATTCATTGATAATGTCTATGATGGGAAGACATTGATTGTTAAAACTGGAGCTCATCGAATGGATTAAAGAAATTAGTTAATTGGTGATTATAACGAATTATATTTTGAGAGATATTCTAAGAGAAATCGAAAATATTCTTGCTGACATTCGAAGTATTTCCTGCTCTGCGATCAATTTTCGAATTATCATATAGTAAGCGAAATTATTCCAACAAAAGTATTAAACGTCTGCTCTTGAACAAATTATGAAAAGAGAATTCATCTTCAACAAGTTCGAAACGAAACATTCCTTAAATATTTTAACAACTTCCAAAATTAGTCAGAGAAACCTTTTAACGACAGACGTCTAATTTCATAAGCCGATTTCATCGCAGTTAACCACCCTTCTTTCTAGATATTTCCAATAATAGATAAAAATCGCACACCCTGTATATAAAAACTTGCTTCAAGGAAACGTATACTTGCCATAAAATACTAGATCAAATTCAGTTAATCAATGACCAAAACAATAAAACCAGATTTTGATTACATGCTCGCTTTTCCATTAAAGAGTTTGTGCTTTCGTTCGATCCAGATGAATTCATGATCAATGTATGTAACTAGTTATGAGATGCGATTATCCATAGATGGAAAATGTAACAGAGACTAATTTAGGCATTAGAAAATAGTTGTGGATCGAGAATTCAGTAGGTATATGTAACACGGTAAATAATTTCTGAACTGTATCAGGTATAAAAGAACAGCCCACTCTTTGGATCACACAGTCGTATTGTGAATCAAGTTTAACATGAATCTTCTGGTAAGAATAATCGACAAAGTTTCCAATACTCACGAATTTAGTCTATTGAATTAACAAACAATGTTTCTTGATTAATTCCAGTAAGAAATCAGTGTTTTAGTGATAATAGAACTCTTTCGCACAATAATTTACCATCTAACGATATCAGTGAATTGGTACAAGTTACAAATTATAAGTTATTAATTTTCTCTCGTACAATTTTAGAATTTTAAGTTCAACAAAATAATCAGACGACTTAAAATTAATACAGCTCACTCATAAAAGTTCATTTAGTTTATTATCAAACTTGTTACTGTTATGCACAAGAAATCAATAATACTACCAGATTATAAAGATTTAAGCAAGTTCGTGTTTTTACGAATACAACTAAAAAGATGGAACTTCAGCAGAAATTTGTTTCATTTATTGATTATTATAACGAGTACCCAAGTCTTTTTAAATTTTTCATAAATACAACAAATTCCTAGTCTATTAACAACCTATGATTTGTGACTTGTAAAATTTGACTAATAATATTAGTCCATTCGTACAAACGAATCTTGATTATCGTTTTAGTTATTGGTATTCTTGACCATTTTCACCTTGGGAACAGCCACTGTGCTCCCAAACAACAAACTTGAAAAAGTAAAGGGCGATAGCGACGTGTCAGGAAAAATAATTGCTGACAATCAGGCCGAGCCGAATTCTCAGGATGCAACTGAGGATAAAAAAGTGGCAAAAAGAAGTTACGGTTGGAATCCGTGGAGTTACATAGGATATAGTTACTGGCCCTGGTATGTAGATTGTCGTAAGAAATTGTGACGAATCTAGGAAGGTTTTGCGGAAAAAATAGCCGCTTACTTCAGATATTCTTGCGGATTTTGTAAGAGGAAGTCGAATATTTTGCGTTGTCTTAACAAATTTCCTGTGCTATTATGGAGTTTTATGTTTTAATTTGGTTCTTAGTCATAGGCTATGAAGTTATTTAATTGCTTCCTCCTATTTTATTTTCAGAAAATTGTACAGATTTTAGTGTATGAATCGAATTTAAAGAAATATTTACCAGGAAACATCGATGACTGGTACAGGCTGATTTTGAAAAAAGAGTTGCACAATTATTTATTGAATTAATCTAATGTACAATCTATATATAATATTTAGAGTGTATGAGAACTTTTCGTTCGATTGTTATACAAGAATATTTGAAACAGTTTGATTCTGAGGGTAGTAAGGCATTCGTATGTGCAGATGTTCACAAAATACAATTTTAGGTATGGTTTTGGATGGTATCCAAGTTGGCCTCTATATTATAGTCACGGATATAGTGGATATGGTGGATATGGTGGATATGGTGGGTACAGTGGATACGGTGGACATGGATATGGAGGATATAGTGGATACGGTTATGGATATCGCAGCCACGGTGGCTGGTACAAGGGATAGTAAACTAAGAAAAAATAAAAAGGATAGAAAATCGTCCAGGGGATTTCTATAATTTTATAAATATTATTCACAGGTTTTCTTACTATCTCACATATAACTTTTTGCACTGAGTAAACAACAGGCTACACTTGAATTTTAATTATATCTATATTAAGTATTACAAACCTAAGACTGAGATAAAACACTTACAACTTTCGATATTCATCACATATGTAAAACGTAAGTTCATTCAACATTTATTCAATTTTATTCTCAAAGTTATGTATCGTATATATTTGTACAAATACCAAGATGTTCATCAGTGAAAAAGAATAAATGATTCATATTAAAGGAAGGGTCAAATGATTTTGCACATACCCTTAGTCGTTTCCTTATATAAGTTGCCAATATTTCTTCGCAAACAGTCAGATTTTCGTCTGTATCCTGCGGAACAAGAAGTATGTGTTATACAATTGTAAAATAATCCTCAAATTTTTGCGTCAGTCGACCTTTAGAATTCTCGTCAGCTCTTTGATCTTCTGTAGTTTAACTTGTTGTTGTTCAGATAAATTATTATTGCACACTGGTCGTGGATTGGTTGCGTACATCTCAAAACGAAACAGGAAACGTGTTACTTTTTTCACTTTCGCATTAGTAATCCATAACACTTTTGGTACGTCGTAACACTTCGTATGCACCTGATATGCGGCGTAGTGTTGCTTGGAGACAAGCGAAACAACAAACGTTTTATTGGATTTTTCGCAGAATCTTAACGTGATTTTGCTTTATGTAAATTAATTTCTTTTTTTCACCAATTATTAATTACCCTCATCCTTAAATATGTTCTTGAATTTTTGTTAAATTTCGTGTCTTTTATTCTTTATCATACATCCCACGAATGGAATCTGTATTATCTACAACAGATGCTATTCTGAAATGTCTGAATTTCAGACCAAGTATCGAAACAGAGTAAGCACCTCGTTGCTAGCCCCATTTAAAGTCAGGGCTATTCTGTCAAGCGTGATCTGAGCGGTTTGAACCATTTATCTTGTGTTGTCAGAGTAGAGTTCTACACAGTTTCGAAGCTCTTTCCTACAGTTTGTTATGGAATACACTAGGGGGCAGATTAAAGGATTGAAGAATCGGAAGGTAAAATTTCTTTGGCGGGAAAACTTTCAAATACATACACCGAAACATTTTTACATCTACGATCTATGTGTGTCATTTCACGAATTCCTGACATGATATAATTTTCTGTATTCACATAAAGAAATATTCTCTAAACACAAACCAAAATTCGAAGCAGTACTATATTGCAAGAATACTTCAATTCCAATATCCAATTTCTGATAAGAAATAATTCATTTAACACATCATTATACAATACTTACGTTTATACATATTAACTATTTCCCTTAATAATTTCGAAACTTTTTGAAAAATGGCGCGTAGGTAAACATACGTACAGATAGATAATAAACTTCTCTAAGAGAAATCGATCGTGGGGAGACGCGATCGGGAGGAAGCGCGTCAACGACGGTCGTAAATTCCCGTTACGATTCTAAGAATCGACACCGCGAATCGATCGATCCCCTGATTTCCGTTAAGATAATAGGGGTGGTTGTTGTGGTATATTGCTGCGATTAACAGTGTTATAAAATATGTATTTCCAACAACTTTGTACAATAACACAAGTTAGTAACTCCGCTGCTTAAGATATAGGTGACGAAGAAATGGATTGCTCTGATATGAGAGAATCCGGGTAGATATGTTGACTGATCTGAAGACCGAGATTGAGTACGGGTAGTTAGGTGGTCTTCGAAGAAGTCTTGAGGGTTGAGCGTATTCGAGCTGAACTGGAACTCGAACTCTATTCGTACTGAACTCTATTCGAATGGTCTTGTAATTGAACTGAGAACTCGAAACTGGATTGGATCTCACTGGTACTGTAACTGTTTGAGTATTCGAACTGTCCGCTCTTATATACTTCCGGAGGAAAGGTCGGTATGTATGTAATTATTGAACGAAGGGAGCTGATTCGTTGTTCACACTTTTCGTTATGAAAGGTGATTCCCATTGATTGATGAATGAAGATAGGAGGAGTAAGCATCTTACCCACATGGCTCATGGGTGACATTGTTCATGGAAAAATCCAGACATTTCCATTAGGTAAATATCCGGGTTTCCCATTATATAATTACCAGCTGTTCCGTAATTTCTAAGAGCGCACAATAAACCTAAGGACCTTTTAAGTACCATCTATAAACCGAAAATATTTCCAGGATTACGGGTTTCTGCAAGCTAATAAGATTTAATTTATGATAGGGCCTTAGGTTTGTTGAGGGTGTACATAACGGTCAGCGGACCCTTAGCGACCCAATACCGAGGGACGTCGCACGGTTTCAATCACGCGACGTAACAGAAATTATAATTAATAATTCAAATTTAGCTGATTAATTTACTCAATTTATCATCTTCTCTTATGGGCACCTTTCCCACATATCTCCTCAATTGTTTATCCACAAACGGGACACTATTCTTAACCCCAAAAAAGGGGAGTGCTTTCGATGATCCTATCCCAACAAGAGAGGCAAAGGCTAACCGGCTCTACGTTTTATAGTTCGAGTCTATTGCTCTTAACTAGATACTGACCATTAAATACAAAGGGATGCGGCAGCATCCCCCTTCTAGTGGACCAGTTTTCTGTCAGCGGAAATTGACCGAAACGATTTCAGAATAAGAGTCAAAGGCTAACTGGGTTCATTTTGCGGTTTACCTTCGTCAACAATAGACAGTGGACAGTGGCCATTGTTACGGAGAGGCGGCAGCATCGCCTTCCTGATGGACCAGTTTCCCAACAGGATCCGCGAGATTGTTGGAGAGGACAGGACCTCTCGCCACGCGAGCAAACAGGTTCCGCTGGAAGGGATGAGACGCTATTGACGAACAAAAATGGATCGTGATCCAGATCAGGTGGAAAACTGGTCCATCGTTCGCAGACCCTTTCAAAAAACGGGAGCAAGTCGTTTACGTGTTATTTGACCGCGAACAAAGATCAGAGATCAGAAGAGATACAGAAGAGTGGATTGCAGGTTCATGATTCGCGAGTAGGAACAGGTTGCTTTGATTTTTAATTGAATTATATTAGAAGTTTCGTTGCGTAAGATTTAATTAGCATAAACGAATTGACGAAGACACGACGATGATTCTTTAATCAATTTTTTCTGATTTTGATCGTTACAATTTCTATATTTATTCCTGTATTTCATTTAATAATTTCGTATTCTTTTTTTGAAAACATTTGGAAATTTTTATTCTAAAATTAATACAAATAGTTTTAAATATTAAAGGTCTAGATTTATTTACACGTATAATACTTGTTGAGTACCCAAAATACCTTGCTCATGTACATAAGGATTTAAAGTCTTTACACAGTAGCCTCATATCTCGAAAACATGGTTAAGATGCAAAAATATTCTTCGATTTAATGAAAATTTAGTATTTCAGAGATTCACAGAATCTGAACAATTACAAACCTAACAATTACAAAAATAAAATAGATTCGATATAATAATTTAATCAGAAGATACACACAATAGAAAAATTATTTGGTTAATTGGCGAATTGAGGCAATAATTGATTTTTATCAGCAGCGGGTAACGTTTTAACGTACAGAGGTCCTATATTGGCCATCCTTTAACACATACTTCCCATTATCGTCGTAGAACTCGTTTTCTTGGATTCTCTAGGTTGTCTGGCTCAATTTCCTCGGGTTGTCCCAAAGAAAATTCTCGCCGGTATTAAACGAACTGGCTTGAAAAAAAAGAGAAGAAACGAGGGTTCGAGAAGCGTGCGGACAAAAGAGCCGGAGCACTCGATCAAAAGTGAAAAAAAACAAAGGCCGGTGACGTGTGTGTCACATGAGACGCCGAAACCAACCCACATTGGCCACTTCTTTCACCTGTCCATCATTCGTTGCCCTCCAAAGAGGACGTCTCCGTCGCTGAAAGAGGACATTTGCGTTTCTGTGCTCGTACCAGTCATTGTGCGCTTTTATCGGCCGTTTCGCGTTCAGTTTCTACCGGGGATTTCGTGTGCTCCTCGTGGTGAATACTTGAAAAGGGAGCCTACACTCGTAATTGACTGCTTTATTCCGGATTCCAAGCCAGAGGTACTCACATCGATACGTAATCGCGCCGGTAACGTCGATACGCGACTTGATGCCGATTATGATCCTTCTGATTTTTCTAAACGAAAAGATATATATATGCTATGGAAAAAATTAAAAAGTTAAAAGGTTTGTTAATTTATGTTGTAGGAATTTTTATTATATTATCTTCTGAAGGGTAAAAGGACAGGGGTTGTAAAAATGGCTTCAGTATCAAAATTGTAAAATATAAAATATAATGCAACGTAAAATAATAATATTCAACGGCGCAATATAATGCAAAATAACTCGGGTCAAAATTACAAATATTTGTATTGCGCGTTTAGTCACGGTCATACAAAACTTTAGATGGCCATACACTTTCATTTTGATACATGTTTCTAGGACATGAAACATTGTCAAAATCTGCTCATCATCGATGAATAATATGATCTATGTTGATCAGGCATCTTTTATTTCAAGCATTTTGCGTCCTCTTTCCTCATAGATTCTTTATAGAACCATTTTAGAGTAACGTGACAATGAAGCAAGAAATCACTTTATATATCCAAACAAGGAATTTTGTTAACCAAAGCAAATTTATATCTCGACAATTTAATTAATCGAAGTTATGTACCACACAATTCATCTTTAAGCTAATCCGTTTAAATCGCATAATTATTAGATTAATCAGATTTCCAATATTAATTTATTAAGCAACCAATCTACAAAAAGATCACTAGTGTCCCAAATTTGAAATTTACTACCTTAAACAGGAAGACAGTATCCATACAACTTAATATCTACGTAAATCAAATCACAACACATTTAAAATGCTTTAACCCATTCAATGCCAACTACGAGATACCTCGTAGTAAGCGTATGTACCAAGACTGCCGACTACGAGATATCTCGTAGTTTGCTGAGTCGGGACAGGAATTTTATTCAGTGACACCAGCTACGAGTTATCTCGTAGTTCTTTCTCATTTTTAAATTACTGTAAATACCATTTTAATACTATGTGTATTCAACTAATAAAATTTGCCTGGCAGTGAATGGGTTAATTTATCTATCAATAAAGGAACATATTAGTGACCTGCTAGAAAAAACAAAGTTAAAACGAATACGAATACTATTCCAGAAAGGCGGAAGTCAAAGAGAAAGAGAACTTCGCAAGAATTCGTAGAAATACTGTTTCATGCCTGCATCGTCTTCCTCTCTCGAGTTAATTTGTTTTTCGTTTGTAAAGACGCGTGTCCCGGAGGAGGTCATGAAAAGGTTTCACTGCGTACACGCTGCATTACCTCTATTCGTATCAGTAACGAGGACCTCCTTCTACGGCATGGGATTTTCGTCGATGCAACGTGTACGTCGTGCAGACGTACGCGGTATTGTCGGGACACCCCGTATATAGCGAGGGCGTATTTGTTTTACTGCCTGGCTGCCGGCATTGGTTGAGAACGTGCTCCGCATTCTTGAAATCGTGCCACCCTTGTTACGGCATAGACTCTCCACCGCCATCACCTCCTTCCCCTCCGAGCCGTCGAACATCCCGCCATCAAGCTGGCTCTCTTCTTTGCTGGCACTAGCACCAGGATCGACAGGAGGATCGTCATCCCTTTCCCCTTATCCTATCGTAAAAATTCTTGACTCCTGTAATGGTCACGTGACGAGGCTACGGGGGTATGTGACTGTTCGCCAGTTTCTAAACAGTCGGAGAAGTTTGAGAAAACTTAGAAGAATCTCAGATTTTGTGATAACAATTGCGTCACGGAGGACTGCCAGGATTCTTCTTCTGGGAAATTGTGTGATAGGTAGATGTTCTGGTGTTCATGCATTTTTGAGAAATTGAACATTTTTTTTGTTCAACTTCAATTTCAATGAATTATTAACGATTGTTACTTACAATATATAAATCAATTACTTTCCTTTCATTGTAATATACAACTTCGTACTTAATATTCTGTTATCTTCAACCCGAAATCTATTACATTCCACATTAAGCCAAGTCCACCAAAAAATCTAAATAAATTTCCTGAGTTAATCGTTTAATGGAGTTCATTTTTCTCGTGGGCAATCGTAAAGTTCTTATCTTCCGTGACAACCGTGGTGTTCCCCTCGAATAATACTTGTATCTAATTTTCTGCTGTGCAGCGACAAAACAGAGGGTGGCAGGAAGTAAGTCGTCACAGGATAGTGGACTAAGTTTATCACCGTTAAGAATCCTGAATCTGGGGACACGGTAAAAATATTAGAACTAGGATTGGGAGGAAGAGAGGACGAAAAGAAGGACACGGAAGAAGAGTCCGGCATTCTATCGATCCTAATTTACGGCCTGGATTTCAGGCGTTTATGTCTTTCCGATAAGGTCGTTCACGCAGATGCTGTGCCTGCACCGATGGATATTCTTCTTCGTTCGATGCATTTTCTTCTTCGTGCTTTCTGTAGCCCGAGATGCTCTTTTCCTTCGATTCTCTCGTGATGGCTGACTATAACGAACCCCGTAGTTCGAGGCTGGTTCTTTTCGAAACATAAAACGAAACTTAAATTCTGCAAGCATTCGATGAGTATACCTCGATACATTTCAAAGTGCAGTATCGGTTATAAGTATGGATACTTGGGTGATTTCTACACGATGTTATATAAACTATTGGCAAATTCTTTTTAACAAACGATTTAATGATGACTCTCAACCGTCAGATAATCATTAAACTACTTGTTCTACTAGTATACTACGTTATTCAGCTGTGAAATAAATTTGTTCTGTTTTTGTATTTGTTAAAATATGTGTGATATATTACCTACAGAAACTTGTAACTTTGTATGTGTGATATATAAAGAAATTGTTATAGTTTTCATCTGAGAAGATTCCTTTTGTAAAATAGTAGCAGGTATCGTCCGGATCCAGAGGATATTGAAAAATTAACTACCTTTCCGACTGTTTTTCCATTACGTAAACACAGTCGGGTGTTT